>NW_010313758.1:0-930 GCF_000700745.2 Antrostomus carolinensis
AGTCCTTGTGCTGTGTCTGTGCTGCTGAGCTTTAAAGGAACAGCTCTTGCCAGGACCAGCTCCTCTCCCAGCCCAGCAGGGCTGAGGGAACTGCCTGCAGGCACTGAGGGGACAGGAGCCAGGCAGAGACAGGCTGAAGGCAATCAGGATTGGGAAGACATTGAGCTGAGACTTCACCTGGGGAAAGATCTTCACAGCCCTGTGCATGGTGAGTGTGTGGGTGCAGGGCAATGTCCCCTGTGCTCCTGGAGGGATCTCCTGAAGCCAGCACACCCCACAGCCTGGGGGATGTGTCAGGAGGACTCTCCCAGTTTCTCTGTGGCACAGGAGGAGGAGGAGGAGGAGGATGTGCTGCAGAGCGGGGCTGCCCTGGGCACCGTCAGAGGGACAGGGCAGGACGGCTCCTGCTGCCAGGGACGGCTGCAGGGGCTGAAGCTGGGGCTGCAGCCAGGGCTGCCCAGGGCTGTCCTGCAGAGCAGCTCCTGCAGCCCTCAGGGCTCTTGGCCAGCCCAGGCCATGTGCCACCTGCCAGGGGCAGCTCTCAGCCTGCCTGGCAGCTCCCCATGGACGCTGCAGGGCACAAGTTGGAGGTGGAAGGAGCCACCCCCATCAGGGCAGATTCCTCCTGCTCTGGAGATGGTGCTGCATGGCCAGGGCTGCTCTCAGCTTTCTCCTCAAGGGAAGGCAAAGGGGCTGTCAGCTTGGGCTGTGTCACTGAGACTCCTGCACTGTCAGCCTGGGCATCAGCAGATGGGCCTCAGATCTCCCTCAGAAAGTGCCTCCTCAGCCTCCTCTCCCTACAGACAGCAGCAGCAGCACCTTGGCTTGCAGCATCTCTGTTTGTCTGGCCTGCCCTTAAGGCCCTGCTGCCAGGGAGATGCCCCTGGGCAGTGCCCTGTGCTGGGAGGGGTCTGCAGGGCAGAGCTGAGC
>NW_010313759.1:0-1074 GCF_000700745.2 Antrostomus carolinensis
AGATATATGATCCGTTTGTTCCTGTAGGGTCACAGTCTGTTACTGTGGGGTCACAGTTTGTTATTTTGGGGTCACACAAACACCCGTGACCTGTTATTTTAGGGTTGCACAAGCATCACACCGTGGACACGAGCTGTTCCTGGAGGGTCACACGAGCATCGTGCTGTGCACACGACCTGTTGGATGTTGTGGGGTCACACAAGTGTTGTGCTGTGCACCTGTGTGGCTGTTGTAGGGCTGCACGAGCATCACCCTGTGTACCTGACCTGTGTGTGATTGTGGGGTCACAGTTTGTTGTTGTGGGGTCACAGTTTGATATTGTTGTGGGGTCACAGTTTGATATTGTTGTGGGGTCACAGTTTGTTGTTGTGGGGTCACAGTTTGATGTTGTGGGGTCACAGTTTGTTGTTGTGGGGTCACACAAACACCCGTGACCCCTTACTATGGGATTTCACGAGCATCACGCTGTGTCCATGACCTGTTTGTTGTTGTGGGGTCACAGTTTGATATTGTGGGGTCACAGTTTGTTATTGTGGGGTCACACAAACACCCCTGACCCGTTACTATGGGATTTCACGAGCATCACGCTGTGTCCATGACCTGTTTGTTGTTGTGGGGTCACACCAGCACCCCCCAGGTGTTCTGTAGGGTCACACGAGTGTTGTGCTTGTGTGTGTGACCTGTTTGTTATTGTGGGGTCACACAAACACCCCCCACGCTGTTCCTGTGGGATCACACGAGCATCACACAGTGTCCATGATCCATTTGTCACTGTGGGGGTCACAGTTTGTCATTGTGGGGTCACACAACCCCCCCCGACCTGTCATTGTAGTGTCACCCTCCCGAGCTGTCACCACAGGGTGCCCCACACTGTCCCCCCCTTTTTTCCTTTTTATTTTCCACCTTTTTCCTTCATTTTTTCCTTTTCCCTCTTTTTCCTTTTTTTGGTCCTTTTTTTTTCTTTTTTCCCCTTTTTTCTCCCCCCCTTTTTTCCTTTATTTCCCCCCTTTTTCCTTTAATTTTTTCCCCCTTTCTTCCTCCCCCCTTTTTTCTTTTTTCCCTTTTTTCCTTTTT
>NW_010313760.1:0-700 GCF_000700745.2 Antrostomus carolinensis
AAATTTAATTTAATATAAAATTTATAATTGTAATTTTTGATATTAAAAATATAAAAATATCGCTCTTTTCCCTCAGCAAGCGCTGACAGAATTTGGAGGAAAATTGATCCACGAAATCCAGGAACAATTAAAGCCAAAATTTAAGTAATTTTAATTTTATGTTTAATTAAAAATTAAACATTTTATGTGTAATTAAAAATTTAAATAAATGAGGTTTGTTTCTGCCCGGTTTCGAACCGGGGACCTTTCGCGTGTGAGGCGAACGTGATAACCACTACACTACAGAAACTCCCTATATTGGGGTGTTTATCCACATCCTTGCTATCAAAACAAGAGTAAAAAATTTTTAATTATACAAAATTTTAATTAAGGAAAAAAAAAGAGAGGTTTTTTCACACAATTCTCCCAAATATTATTAATAGAAACGGGAAGAATTTAAATTTATTTTAATTACAGGACCAAAAAAAGTCAAAATCTCCTCAATTTGCATCATTAAAATCTCCTCAATTGGCATTTATGCCAAAATTAAAGAGATTTTTGCCAATTAATTGATTCCCTGGGGGGTTCCGCCTCAATCCCAGCTTGAGAACATGAGGGGAAAGGGTTAAAAACACCAGAATCTCCCCAAAAAAAGAGCAAAAAAGGGGTTTTTAGTGTGTTTTATAGACTGCCCGGCTAGCTCAGTCGGTAGAGCATGAGA
>NW_010313761.1:0-228 GCF_000700745.2 Antrostomus carolinensis
GGAGGGGGACGGGCAGGCGGGAAAAGGAGCCCAAGGGGGTGGAAAAAAACCAATCCACCTCCCCAGGCCTTTTGTTTAACCTGTGCCAATGCAAAGCATGGTCTTGGGGTTTTTTTTACACCCCCCTCCTTGTCTTTTCTTCCTCCCCCTTGTGCTTGAGCTTGGCAGGGCCTTTTTGAACCCAACGAGGCAACTTTCCGGAGCGGGCGGTGTTAGAGGTTGATTTTT
>NW_010313761.1:244-1292 GCF_000700745.2 Antrostomus carolinensis
TGTTAGAGGTTGATTTTTTTTGGGAGGTGGCAGGCTCGTCCCGCAGGCACACGGCTCCAAGTGCAGGAATTCCTGCCAGCTCGCCTTTGTGCCAGCCTCCGTTGGCCTTGGGTGTCTCGTTCGGATGGAGCCTGGCATCCAGGCACCGCCCATTTCTTGGCATTGAGCTGCGAGGAGAAGGAAAGGGGAGAGAGCGAGCGAGAGAAGGGAAAAAAAAAAGCTGTCTCACTCAAACTGGCCTTTCTCGGAAAAAGGATCCTTCCCTGATGATTGTCCGGATAAGCGGAGCTAAATCCAGCCACCACTCAACAACAAAACCACTCTCTTCCACGGTGCGTCTCTCTTGCTGCCTTGGTACGAAATCGAACCTCACTCTTAATTTTGTTTTGGCTTTTTTTTTTGGTTTTATTTTTTTTTTTTTTTAGTGTATGAAAGGTTTGTAGTTCGTGCGGTTGGGTTTGGTTTGGTTTTTTTTTTTTGCCTTTGATTTGAAATAACGTTTTGTTCTTCCAGTTACTCAGTCGCTTTGTTGTTGCTATAACCTGCCTTCTCCCCAAAACCCCCTTTCTCGTTGAGTCCTTCGGCCCTTGGTACTAAAACATCTGACTTTAAAATCGGTTCCTATAAGTGAGGGATGTATAGTAGACAGGCAGGTCCCTACGTGAAGTGTTTGGAGCAGGACTGGAGGGTGATTTCTCTCCCTGCCCTCACCCCACAGACCGGGACGTCCCCAAAAACCACCCGGGGCTGGGTGCATGTCGCAGGGGTGCTTCTTTAATTCCTCACTGGGCACATTGCTGAGGGGGGGGAAAAAAAATATGTCGAATCATGTCGGATTTGCAATTCAACATGGCAGCCGCAGCTAACGTGGTGGGAGCTCCTAACGCCGAGCAGACCGACGGGCACGCGTGTTCCCGGCCGGCCGTGCCAGGGCAGGGTGGGGGCACGGGAAGGGTGGAAGGAGGGAGGACGGGAGGGAGGGAGGACGGGGAGGACGCCCGGGCGAGGTCAGAGGAGGAGGATAATTTTATTTCATTTTCGGGGGGTG
>NW_010313761.1:1425-1639 GCF_000700745.2 Antrostomus carolinensis
GAGTGGGGCAGGAGGCGAAGCTGGGTTCACCCGCTGAGGAAGCGCTCCGGTGGCAGCTTTTCCTGGAGCAGTGGTGGCCTTTAGGCTTTGGAGATGGACCAAGCTGGGTCCTCCTGATGAGGAGGGTTCCTTCTCATGGGAGGAAGCTGCTTTGCAAAGGCATCGGGATGATTAACAGGGTGGCTTGTGGCTGCCCAGCACCTCCTGCCTCGTG
>NW_010313761.1:1653-12795 GCF_000700745.2 Antrostomus carolinensis
GCACCCAAGCGACATTTGGCACCGCTGTGCCGGAGCTCTCCAGGTCTGCCTGGCCATAACCGAGCCTGGGGGTTTGGCCCCGGAGTGTGTGAATCTGTCCTCTTTCTGTCAAACTTAATTTAGGCCCGTTTGGGACACAACAAAAGCAGCTTGTTTGCAGGGCAGGGTCCTCCTTCCCGGCCGCCCTGCACTTCACAGGCGCTCGGGAGCCATGAAAGCTGCCCCTCCTCCTTCACCAAATTTTCCCTCCTCCTTCCTCCCTCCCTGGCTTCCCCCCTCCTCCTCCTCCCTTCTCCAAAAACCCCTCTTTTTAGTGAGTCGTACATGGCCTTTGAACTGACCACAAAGCACCCAAACACCCTGGCCCTGCTTTGCCCCTGTGACCCTCCAGCCTGCGCTGCCATCTCGGCCATGCTCCAGGGACATCCCCAAAATTGTCTCACCTGCCCTTTACCTCCCAGAGATGCTGTCCTGGGTGTTGTGCATCTTCCCAGCCCCGCAGCGAGCTGTGTGGCCTCATGCACCCAGTTTTGGTGGCCAGGATGCCAGGGTCTGGCTCTGAACCTTGCTGCTTGCTGGTGTACCGTTTGGCACAGCCATAGGTACATTGTCACCGTATCCTGTGCTTGATTTGGAAGCTGAAACTCCTGTGGTTGAGGGAGCAGGGAGTGGTCAGTCATTTGTGGGGTTTAACCCCCAAAATGTCCTCTTCAGCGGAGCCCATTTGCACACTGGTTTACATCCAGACCCTTAATGCTATGGAGAGGGCAGCACTAGTGTTTTGCTCGTCAGTCCAGCTTCCCCCTTACAAATTATTTATACAAACAAGGGCTGAAGTGGAACCAGACCTTTCCCAATTTGTCCCCAATCCCTATTGCTTCCCTGGGAAAAGCTACTGGAGAGTGGATATAAAAAAACCCGCTGAAGCTGATGGCTTCAGTGGGCTCTGCAGTGGGCAGCTCGAGAGGAGAGAAAGTCTGAACTCAAGCAAGACACTTTCTGACGTGTCCTAAGCAAAACATCTGGCACCCCTGGAAGAGCCATCCAGCCAAGGGATGCAGCTGTTTTATTCCACACAGCTCACAGCAAAATAGAGCTCGTGCTTCCAGAACATGGCTCAGCAAAAAAGGAGGAATTCTTAAAATTGGAAGTTGGATCTTTCTGCTGTTTATTGCCTTTGAATCAGGAGTTTGCTCTCAGGCTGCTCTGGTGTGAGCTCTGCTCCATCTCCAAGCAGGAGACCAGGAGCTTTTCTCCAAGGCTCAAGCCTCATTCGGCTGCTGTAACCCCCCAGCAGTCAGCAGAGCCCCTCTGGATTTGCACTAACACTCCTGAGAGGAGGATCAGGCCACCAGGTTTGTCAAGGGTGACTCTGGGAAATTTCCTGTCCTTAAAAGGGTCACATTTGGCCAAGACAGAGTCTGGATTGCATTTTCCTTTTTTCTTTTTCCCTTTTTTTTTTTTTTTCCAAACAAAACAAAACAACTTGCAGCAAAACCTGCCTGATTGACAGTTGCAGCGAGCACTGTGCTCTGCATCTCCACACACCAACCCTGTGGAGACCAGCTTCCCCCATGCTGGGCCATCCATGTAATCAGCTTCACCCCTCCAGTGACCATTTCTGGCATGGAAAGAGGGGGTAAAAGGCAGAGAGACTGAATTTGGCCTTTACAGGCTCCATCCTCAGATCTTTGCCAGCTTGTTCTAGTGGATTTGGGGACACAAGTTAAACGGGATCCTTGTAGAAACACATCCAAGGGAGAGGTGATGCCAACAGCTTCATGCACCATGGGAACATGAGGTATCCAGAGGTGCCCAATTCACCCTCCATACCACCCCACAGCTGGTCCTTAGAATAATCAACATCAGTTATTTTCCTTCCTGCAGTTTTTTTCTTTTTTTCCCCTTTCTCTGCCACCTCTTTCATTCCCTAATTCCCCTCCACTTTTTTTCTAGAGTACTGGTTTGTTTTTGTGGAGTTGCTCATGGCTACTGTTTATCTTTGATGTTACTTGGCTGCTGCGAAAGGTGAGGTCTGGGAGGACAAAGCCAGGAGGCTGGTTTGTTATTGTTGGGTTGCTCATGGGCACTGAGCTGTACTGTCTGGATTTGCGGTTGGAAAGCCCGTGAGGGCTCATGCACGCTGGCTTTGGCATGCTAAGGTTGCTCACGAGATAGTCCTGGATGCAGAATATGTAAGAGAAGTAGTAGCCCAGCACAGGGCATGACCATCATGCTGCATAAAGTGAGGTGTGTAAGGGCAAAGAGGTAGGTATCATATCATTGTGATGATGATGACCAAATATCACCCCATGTGTGATGTTCTCAGGTTTTGGGAGGTCTGTAGCCAGGCTGTGGGGTGGCAGCTTTGCAAGCTTCTCTCCTGCTCATTCCCACCAGTGTTGTTCTGTCCTGTGACTGCTGCCAGCACGTCAATGTCACCATCCTGTGGGGTGTGGGGACAGAGGACCAGCCCAAGGGAGATGGCTGTGCATCCCAGGGTAGCCCCAGGCCATGCAGGACTGGGAAGGAAGTTTCTCTTCACCTACAACACCACGACAAGAGTTGTGCTTCCTCCTCCTCCCAGCTCAAGGGCTCTGCAGGGAAGCCATGGTCACCTTTGACTTGGTCAACTGTTCAGTCAGGATATTTGGGGTCTGTTTTGAACTCGTGGGATAGCCCATGCTGACATTTTAGTGCCAGGCACAGGGACCTGAAGTGGCTTCAGCTGGGGAGGGAGATTCTGGGAGTAACACCAAGAATTCAGGGGGTGGTTCTCCTCTCCTTCAGTCTTGGCTTGCTTGGTGCTGGGCACCAGCTCTGGGAGAGGTACAGAGGTCGCAGGGGCAGCGTGTGGAGCCAGCACGGCTCATGAGCAGGCAACAGGATGGGAGCAGGCTAATTTGCTTGCACTGAGTTTGACAACACAAGTGTGAGGGCTAGGAATGGAGGTACCCTGGGCACGCAAGGACAGAGGGTCCCAAAAAGCCCGACTTGAAGCAACAACTTGGATTATAACATTTAGGAAGCAGGCTGCACTCCTCATGGGGAAACTCCACTGAAAGTCAGTGTGGGTGGTGATACCAACACGATCAACAGCTTGAACTTCTGCTCCCAGGGCTCCTGGTTGTGGGAAGAAGGTTGGGCTAAGACTCAGAGCTGAGCAGGGAGGGTGGCTGAGATGGTCCCTCCAGCTACTGCCTTGGGAACATATCACTGTGAAGACAGCTGGGGTGGACATAGAGGGACATGGATAAAGTGGTTTAGGAGGATTTTGCTCCTTTCTCCAAGCTGGCACTGCACAAAAGTTAAGTAGGCAATGAAATCTAACCACTCAGCATATTTCAATCTGTAAGAACACAGATAAGGTCTCCAAAATCACCTCCCAGTTCAGTCTGGCCAGTTGTCCTACAGCATGCTGGGGAAATAAATCTACAAAAGCTCCTTTACTCCCTGGCTCCATCAGCCTTGTGCTGTTCAAGACACACCAGACTCCACCACAGAAGCATCTGCATCTCAGCAGAGATGTGGAGACACACAATGTGTCGAACCCCAACACAGTCTTTGTTGCACAACTTGCTCTTGTTAGTCCTGAAATCTTCCTGGCTGTTCAGAGAGGCAGCAGCAAAAGAAGAGTCCAGCAATGAGCTCCCAAAGTAGGGAAACTTGACCTGGTGGAGCGTGGCTGTGCTGGAGCTGACAGCCAGGATAGGGCCCTGATGTGGGGCTGGATCCAGCCATCAACTGTGGGAGTTCCCATCTGGATCTCAGCTTTGCAGTCTGGGCTCTCCCCTACCCAGGGGATTAGCTGAGCTGTGGTTCCCAGGGCGGGGGAAGGGGCTAACGAACAGAGACAGGATAACGAAGCAGGTAAAGGCTTCCTGTCCTTTAGGGCTCAGGAGGAAATCCTGCAGCTGGTAAATCTGGATACGATTAGTGTCCATTTCTCCCTGTGTAATCAACCCATCTGTTCATCCTTGCGCATCAACAGCGAACACCCCGTTGCAGGCAGATGCCTCCCGGGCACTATTTTGATCCGTGTCTGCCATGGCCACTCCAGGCAGGCTGAGAACAAGGCTTGCTCGGAGCTGTGGACACCGTGACGGCGTCTGCTCCCTCTCGCTGCCGGGTTCAGAAGCGTTGGTCAGGCCAGAGGGAGCCCCAGGAGAACTGCAGCCAACAAACCAGCCAGGATTGCTGCAAACAACAGGACCAAGCCCAGGAAAAGCCTCTTCTTTGGAGGGAGAGAGGGTGGGCGTCTTCTCCAAAGGGCTTTGAACAAAAGTTCAAAGTGATCTTTGTAACATGCTGATAAGCTCAGCTTTCCAGGCACTGCTTCCTGATCTGAGCTCAGCTTTACTACCAGCAGGTAAAGGTGGATTATGTTCGGCTGCCAGGCTTGTAAAGCCTCGTTCATCACCTGGGATCCCAAGTAGAGGTTACACAGTCCCCACGTGGTTGCAGATGAGGCTGGGCTTTCGGTCCTGCTCTGTAGGAACACTGGTTAAAGCTGATAGGTGCTGATGCAGGATCTTAAGGATTCATTCCACCTTTTCCTTGGCAATCTTGTCCAACAATGCAAAAAAAAAACCCCACGTAGCAGCCCTGCATTGGCTTACAAACACCAGGACAACGTGTCAGCTTGGGCTGAAATGAAATCAAAGGAGGAGCTGGTGTGTGGATCAATGTTTTTTCATAATGCAGTAGCTCAAGCTTGCATGGGCCTTTAGGGTCTTCTGAAAGGTCAAACTTGGTGCCAGAGGCAGGACAATATCCAAGTGTTACAATTCCCAATCCGGTTGTCCTGTAAACTCAAACTGTGTGAACTTGCAGTTATATGAACTCTTACTTGCGTCGCATTTGGTTGTTGGAATGTCTTGAGGGATCCATTGTACTGAGTGCTGTCCACATATGGAAGATTAAGATGGTCCCTACCCAGGGCAGCTCACACACTCAGCCCAGATCTCTCCTGTGTGTAGTTTTAAGTGATCCAGGCACCTGAGCTTCTGCCATTTGCACCGAGTGCCAAAACATCACTACCAGAAACAATTTGAGGTATGCATCACAGATTAAACATTTAATTTGCTTTCAAGGGGCACTTGTTGCTTAACTTCTAAATGCAACCTGTCTTCAGCCCTTATTATATTGCTCTGGACTGCTCTTTGGGTCCTAAATCTTCTGCTTTTTGTTTGTTTTGGAATGCACTGATTTACCACTAAGGAATAAATGAAAAGCAAAAGAAAGCAGCGGTACTTGTTTGTATAGGCCTGACATTGTTCTGTGTTCTGCTACTGAAACAGAGGTGATAAATCCTACTCCCTGGACAGAGAGAGGTTTTTGGGTGGTGGCTGTGAACAAACAAGGCCAGGGAAGATAAACAAGCAGAAAAATATTGGTTTTTAGGAAATGACAGTTGAGGATGGCCAATCAAGTGATGGGTCAAAGCCAAGACAACACCATCAATTAGCAAAGACATATTGATATTATTTCTCCAAGGCATTTTTGCATCAACAAAGAGAGGAGAGAGATGGATCTGTGTTATGATATCTGTGGTCAAACTTGGCTGCAATTAAGAATCTGTAAAGTTTCCGTGCTAGAAAAGGGGAGTTTTGTAAAGAACTCTGCCTGTAAAAAAATACGTCCACAGTTCCAGAAGGGCACAGCCAAAAGGGTGATGAAAATCTGTCTGTTGGTGTCATCGTCAGAACTGCTGGAGGTGGGAACATTTGCTAATCTTGCTTATTTTAGGGGCCTGCTTTCAGCAGTAGTTTATTTCTGAAAACGCAGCTCTGAACACTCAGCCCTTAAGAGTCTCAGACCGTACACGCCTCACACTAGACTAGAGAGAGGGACACATTTTTCAGACTGTAGGTTCTTGCCTGCCTAATTATGATTTTCAGCTTCTTAAGATTAGGTCTTTGCATTGTATAAATGTGACACAGAAGAAATAGCTGTGACATTGCCTTGCATTTTCTTTTCCAGCTGGGGAGGATCCCAGCTAAATCTGCAGAGTTCCAGAGCTTGCAGAAATGATGTGGAGGGAGAATTTAGTTTCACATTTGGATACCAAACTCAATCTCAGTTCCCTGAGCAATCAAAACTGTCATAATTTCTTTTCCATCCAGCTCCTACAGGGTAACCTGGGGACAATCTCCCTCTTAAGGGGTAACTTTTGGCACCCTGATGAAGTGCAGGCTTTAGATGGATTGCTGTATTCATGCCCGAGTAAGGCAAGCAACCTCCGTCAGCTCCAGTGATTACATCTTTGTTGGAACCTTTCAGAACTAGGTTACAACCTCTGCTATGGGGTTTGACTTCACTGTTCAGTTGCCACCATAGATGCATAAGGTGCTTGAAGCTGCGTGAAATAGTCTCTGGATGAGCTCAGGACTGGCCAAAGTCTAAAATGGTTTGGCTTGCAGGATTCATTGCAGCTGCAGCTCCAAATCCAGTTTGGGATGGGTCCCAGTGATGTGGAAAGTGAAGCTGCCTCTCAGTTTTGCAGGCAGAGTGCTGTCTACCACCATCCATCTTCTGGAAGAGAGAAGAGAAACTGAGTTGGGTGCATGCAGTCTTCCAGAGCAAGGTGGGATATGGGTCTGCTGGGCATTTACCAAGACTAGCAACGCTGTTAAAATCCCTAGCTTGGACTTCTCTGTTTCATTGGTCTGGAGCCCCAGAGCTGTGTTTGTGAGAAGAAAGCCAGCTGAATCTTCATCCTTGGTGGGAGAAGCAGGCAGGAAAGAACTCGGATGGACTCTGGCCATTTGTGCTTCAGATGTGCTGTGGCAACAGTATGACTAATGCAGATAAGTTCAAGTCTTTTCTCTCTGGCTGAGGACAGGGTGTCCCAGCTGATAAGAACTGGGAGACCAACCTTGTTAAAGCCAGTATTAGACTTAGACCATCATGAGACCTACTGCCTCAAGCAATTCTATTGTTCGAAGCATATTTGGTTAATTAGTGCATTAACTAATTAACCTTCTCAGCATACCAGGTAGGGAGTATCTGTCTCCCAGTGGAGAAAACAGAGGCAAAGTGGCTCACTAAGACTGGATGCAGGAGCTCAGCAACGCAACTAAGTCTGTTTTTTTCCTTCCCAAATGATTATTTTGTTGCTGCCGCTGCCTTATGTACATAGATCCCCTGAGACAGAAATGGAGGAGTCCTAAAGTCTTGAGAGAATGCTCAGGCCCCGTGAGGAGAGGTACTGCTGGACAAAACTGGAGAAGAATCCATTCAAATTCCCAGAGGAGGCAATTTGGTTCACCCACATGCTCACCTCAACTAAAGAAAAAAAGCTAATGCCACCTATCCTCATTCGCAAGGAAAGTTTCTCTCACCAGCAAATGAATAAACCCGTTTTGCTTCTTACTCACATTTACACCCACCCTAAATTTCATGAGCCAGAAGCAGAATGGCCACTGCAGGGAGGAGAGAGCATGTGAGAGAGAGGACGGCGGGGTTGTGTTTGTGCAGGCTTGCTGGGATGTGAATAGACCAGAAGGATAAGACCTGAAGAGACTCCAGCAAACAGCCAGAGGGGAAGCTTTGATGCTGAGGAAGTCCACCGACTCAAACACATGATGATGAGCAGCTGATTTCCACAGCTTTACAATGTGGTAGAAAAAAAGACAAACAAAAAAACCAGAGCCAAAGCACAAGGATAGAGTTCTTTGGCTTGCAAGACCCATGATGGCATCACGAACCCTTTCTCATGAGTCCTGATCACAAACAGAAATGGGAGCCTTGTTCTCCCCACCCAGCTCTGATATGAAGCCAGACAGCACGCTTTGCTCTACTACTGTCAAATTACAATCCTTGGCAGCAAGGATACGTGTGTAGAAGAATGAGAACCAACTTCAGCATTCAATGAGTCGCCCCTGAGGAGGAGAGTCTCCTGGGACTTAATTATGGGACCATGTGCCTTACTAACCCTTTGCTCTTGGCTTTCAACTAGCTTTTGCCCAGGCAGAAAACCCTTCGCAACACAGAAAGCTTAAACGGCAAATTCAAGGATGTGTCTTGAATCAGGGCCCTGGTGAAGCCTCCACAGCAGCATCTGAAAGCAGGAAGCACCAAGAGCAAGTGACCTGTCCTGTAGAAGAAACTCCTTTCATGACCATGTCCTGATCTACCACCAGTTTACTAAGCTCACAGCAGCCAGATTGGAGGCTACAAAAATATTCCCCTGGTCAGCAAATCCTCCCTTGTCTTTTGTAAAGCTCCAGCATTTTAATCATATTCACACCTCCCTCTCCTGACACAAACCATCTCAGCTCTCTCAGTAACCCAGGTCCACAAAACCTGTGCATTTGTGGTCTCCCTCCCTTGCATACCCAGGCAGATACCTTCCCCTCCATGCTAATAAGCCTCTCAAGTGCACACACCTGCTTGTTTACTCTTAAATTCTTATTCCTATCTTTCACCCCATGGACACCAAGATGATGAAGGGAGTGGAGCATCTCCCTGATGAGGAAAAGCTGAGGGAGCTGGGGCTCTTTAGCTTGGAGAAGAGGAGACTGAGGGGTGACCTCATTAATGTTTATAAATATGTAAAGGGCGAATGTCAGGAGGATGGAGCCAGGCTCTTCTCAGTGATGCCCAATGGTAGGACAAGGGGCAATGGGTGTGAGCTGGAACACAGGAGGTTCTGCTTCAACTTGAGAAGAAACTTCTTTCCAGTGAGGGTGCCAGAGCCCTGGGACAGGCTGCCCAGGGAGGGTGTGGAGTCTCCTTCTCTGGAGACATTCAAGACCCGCCTGGACGCCTTCCTGTGTGATCTCATTTAGGTTCCTGCTCTGGCAGGGGGATTGGACTGGATGATCTTTTGAGGTCCCTTCCAAACCCTAATATTCTGTGATTCTGTGACACCCCCTCCTCCTTTGACTAAGATATATTGAATAAGCAACTAGTGCTGAGGGGCTCTATGCAATTTCCTGTGGGCTATTAATGTCTTCAACAATCCCAGCCACATGCAAGTACCTCATCCCCTCTTGCTCCATCTCAGGACTCACCAGAAAGGTGCTACCTGGCTGATCTAGGGCCCGTGTTACCGGGAAAGGCAAAACACCCCATCTTGTAAATGTATTTTGCCCTGTTCATAATAAGGATAAAAATCAAGTTCCTTGGTTTCTCAGGGTTTTTCTCGAAGAGAGTATTGGTGCCAGAGCAGCTGAAGTTGTTTCTCATTCTGAGCTTCAAACTGACATGCTGCATGTGGCCATTTCTTATTTATTGCTACAGGCACCCAGAGCCCTCTGGTCTTCATTCTGCAAGCTGCCTCGATGTTTTTCCTGGAAGAATAATGCACAAGAAATACAATATTCTTCCAGTACAAAGGCTAGGGCTTTAAAATGAGCCTCGCCTTCCCAAACTCTATGAAAATAAACAGGACTTGGGGCTCACAAATACCTTCAAAATTCCCAAACTACAAGGTTAATACAAAGTGCACAAACCTACCTCTGATATCATATGATTCCCCACCAAGCCAGTGTAAGAAATTAGGATGGGCAGGCACATGATATAGTTTGCTACAGGTGATGCTTATTTTCAGGGATATTTTAATAAGACTAATCAATCACAGCAAATTACTAAGCAATAAATCCATAACCATCTTCACCTGGATATTTTCATCTTGGGTTACTCTGCAGAAAGTTGGTGAGGATCAGATAGTGAGGAATTGTGGTTATTAAAAGAATCTTAAGATTTTAGGTTTCTTCACAGGATAATTCAAGATGTTGGCATTATATTTCTTCTCTTAATTACTCTGCAGAGAAACTGCCCTCATCACTGACTAGATGAAGCTTAGCAGGTCCAGCCTCCAGTGCTTAAATTTATCCCACATGAATATGCCACAAAGTGTCTCGACCAATTAACAACCTTCCTGATAGGATTTTCCTACAAGGTCTGTAAAAAGCTTCAAAACTAATCTAGGTTTTGACATTTCCAGTTCCCTGCATCCTTAGGGGATAGGACTTGTAATTGGGAACTCTTCCGCATCCTAAATCCTGGTAATAGTTTCGATTCTCACTGCCTGTTTTGCCTACAGATACAGAAAGCCCAAGGGGTGTTTGCTTTGTGGGCTCCTACGGGTCTTCCCATGCTGGGTACTCGCACACAAGGTTGCAAGGTGCTTGCCCTGCTCTAACAACCTCCTGCCTGGTTTTTGTCAGGAGATGAAGGTACTTCACCTCTGTGGTGGAAGGTGGGCTTCGTAGAATCAAACAGTTTGGGCTGGAAGGGATCTTAAAGCTCATCCAGTTCCAACCCCCCTGCCAGCAGCAGGGACACCTTCCACTAGACCAGGTTGCTCAAAGCCTCATCCAACCTGGCCGAGAACACTTCCAGGGAGGAGCAGCCACAGCTTCTCTGGCCAACCTGGGACACTGTCTCACCACCCTCACAACAAAGAATTTCTTCCTCACATCTCATCTCCATCTCCCCTCTGACACTTTCAAGCCATCACCCCTTGTTCTGTCACTCCCTGCCCTTGGCCAAAGTTCCTCCCCAGCCTTCCTGGAGCCCCTTCAGGTACTGGGAGGCCACTAGAAGGTCTCCCCAGAGCCTTCTCTTCTCCAGGCTGAACAGCCCCAACTCTCTCAGCCTGTCCTCACAGCAGAGCTGCTCCAGCCCTCGCATCATCCTCGTGGCCCTCATCTCTGGGACTTGTTGGTTTCTTCAGTCAGGCCAATAACTGGGAGCTCAGCTACGTGCTCTAGAGAGAAGGTCAAGGGGGTTTCGTGCCATGCTTCCCCGGTCCCTCAAACTGTGGACATGCTGTGTGGATGGGCTGTTGTGGTGTTGGTCTGTGAAAGGGCAGAAAGGCAGGTAAAAGTCCTGGAGCTTGTGAGGTGCTTTGCAGGCACGCGAGGCACTGCCGGAGGGAGCCAGCCGGTCACAGGGCAGGCAGGGCTGCCTGCGAGCCCCCGCTGCCTGCCATGCGGCTCAGCACTGTCCTCCGCCATCTGCACACTCTTCCTCTCCTCCTGGTGCGCTCGGAGAGATGGGGACAGAGACCTGTGCCCTGGGGTACGGGCAGGTACCAGGCAGCTGCCCACAGTGTCCCCTGGTGCACTTGAGAGCGGGGAGGTGTCGTTGCAGGATAGCCCAGACCCTGCACGGGCCTCAGCCATGCGGTTG
>NW_010313762.1:0-306 GCF_000700745.2 Antrostomus carolinensis
GGGGACATGGCAGCCAGGACACTGAGGGTCCCTGTCCCCTCCCGCCGGGCTGCAGATCATGGACTCGCAGATCTCGAAGCAGGCGCTGAGCGAGATCGAGGGGCGGCACAAGGACATCGTGCGGCTGGAGAGCAGCATCAAGGAGCTGCACGACATGTTCGTCGACATCGCCATGCTGGTGGAGAACCAGGTACGGGCTGGTGGGGACTGACGGGGACACGGGGACAGCCAGGGACCTCTGCGTGGGGACAGCCAGGGACATGGGCACAGAGACAACCACTGACCTGGGCATGGGCCCAGCAGGGG
>NW_010313763.1:0-2697 GCF_000700745.2 Antrostomus carolinensis
ATTCTGTGATTCTGTGATTCTGTGAGTTATTAGGAGCAATACGCAGCTTTGGAGTAAGTGCATTAGAAGGGTATAAACAACAAAGGGGCAAACATTTCTTACCAATAAAATATTATGTGATGTGCAATACAATGTGGATGAATATGTCACATTTCTGCAGGCAATGATGTCCTGCTAGAATAACCACGGCCTGAATAAAACAGACTTAGATTGAAGCTCTTGCTCTCAACCTAAGTCAGTTGAGGGGAGAAGGAAGCCATGATGAAGTAGGAGGCAGAGCACACCAAAGAGTGACAGCAGTAAGAGAAAGCAGGGTTTGCTGGCAGAAACCTTGATTAGCCTGTTTATATAGATGGTACCAGATCAACGATAGCAATCCCTGTCTGCAGAAGTGTGCAGAATTGAACAGGTCTCCATATGGGTTTTTTTAATTCCTCATTTGCTGCTTATCGTTATAGAATGAGAACTCCAGGTGATGCGCTATATAGGAATATTATCTCCTACCACATAGAAGATCCTGCTCTGGTAGAGATTTATTCAGCTTTAAAGTTTTTTGGCACATAACTAAGTAAGTAATAAAGTAACAGGAAAGTTATTGAAGTAAAATGGAAAGTTGTTCCATTGCACTTGTCAACAGAGGGTGATTGAGTCAACACAGAGCTATTTGAATAATTTATCTCATGAAGCAACAGATAGATTTTATCCTGTGCAGGTGTATATCTCATTCTCATTTGTTTTTCAGTGAAAAATCTAACTTCTTTTTTTCTTGGGTCATCTGTGTTTATAGCTGTCAGATAGAAACAGAAATTAAAAAAAAAAATAGCAACCAGTGGAAGAGAGAATAGAAACCCACTGAACAGAAATATCAAGATTGTGTTGGAACAGCACCTTATCTTGCTCAGTGCAGTAGCAAGTCTTAAAGATTTTAGTCTGAGGAAGGCAAGAAGAGTACAATTCTTATTCCTACAACACATAAACATAGATTCAAGATGGGGGAAGAATTTCCTCACTTAGCATTGAAATTGTTCTTTTTCTGCTGATGGTGAGAGGGCCAAGATTACAAAGAAGTCATCAAAAAGAGAGAAGAAAGGAAGGGTGGTTGCCACTGTGTTATCTAAATGTTAACAGCTTATCAAATTAATGATTCCTATATTTTCAGATTTTATATTAAAATTGCTGGTTCCGGGGTCTTCATCTCATACTTCTCAATGATGTATGTTCAGCTGCAATAGCTAAAGAGCAGCATGCAGGCTACAACTCATTCAAGGGTTGCTAACTTTACAATTCAAGCCCATGTGCTTGATTTTAATTTTATAGGATCATCCCTTTTTTACCCTTTTACATTACAAATACACAGAGGAGGTGACTAGGTCTCCTTTCCCTAGTAAATGATTTCCTAACATTTATTTGAGCGAGTCAGTAAAATTAATTTGGAACATGCAAGATTCTTGTACAAAAGAGAAATTTATATCAGATAGATAAAAGGAACACAAACAAGCAAAGCAGATTTCTGAATAAAATTACTTTTAAGGAAAGCATAATTAAATGTGAGTTTTTTGTTCTAAACTGCATGTTAGAATAGAACTACTTATCAGACCTCATGCATTTGTGTAAGAACTGTATTGAGTATGCAGCACTGTTGATCTGTTCTGCTGTCATCTGCTAATTTACTATTGAAATATTTGTAAAAAGATGCAACTAATACATCCTATTTGCTTTTGCTTTCCAGTGTGAGGAAAATGAGAGATTTTTTAATAGCTCTGTGTTTACTGTGTGTGACTTAATACTGAACTTTTCAGTAAACTATCTGTAAGGACAACAAGTGAATACAAGTCTTGTTTTGGGTCAAGAGGCAAAAGTCAGGAACACTTGTGCAGTGGATCCTCTCAGTTAAAAGAAGCATTTTGTTTCGGCATGATAAATACTGTTTAAGAAAACCTGTTTAACCATCTCCTGTTCGTTGATCTTTCTTTCTCATTTCTGTACTACAGTTCGCGTTTTACTCCATTGTGCATGTTTGTGGGATCATGTGTCTAACAGAAAAATAAAACAATTAGATTAAATAAATAAACAAATAAATAAAAAGTGGAAAGAGAGGAATACAAATTTACTTCACTCATCTTATTTATAATATCCTTGCCCAAAAAGACATTTATGTTTATAAGAAATCAGTGCAGGTATAGGAATGGAAGGCTGGGGTGAGAGAAACTTTAAATGGATTTGGTGTTTTGTAAAAAACAAAACAAAACAAAACAAAACAAAACAAAAAACACCACAACAAAATAACATAATAATGAGGATCATGAAATTTACTTCAACCCTCCCCCTCTTCTTTCCTCCACATCTTATATTACATTTGCATAAAGAGAACTCTAAAAGAAATCTAAAAATCTTTTCTGGAGAGGGAGTGGAAGACAGATTGGCACTGCGTTAAGTTGGAGACCAATAGCTGTTCAACTATCCCATGAATGTCAGGAAAGTTCTTGAACTAGTCAGAAAAATTATTCTACTCATATATACAGATGCTATATAAATCTATATATAAAATAGATGTATATAGCAAGTAAACACTGGATATTTTTAGAAAATGTATTTATCTAATAACAATTGTTCATTGTAATTTTTTTTCTTACATGGATAAATGCTTATGAAGAGCATTTGAAGGAAATCTGAAGGAAATCAGGGATAAAAAGAGAG
>NW_010313764.1:0-4070 GCF_000700745.2 Antrostomus carolinensis
GAGAATTGTTGCCTGGAGAGACCCTCATATTTCCAGCTAACCCATGGTGATGGGTTCCACCTTTCCATCACCTACTCCAGCTACAAAAGCAGATTCAACCAGCTACTACCCCTAAATACCACCAGTAGGACCTGGTAGGTTTCCAGCTCAGCACAGACTGTTTCCCATTTAAACCCTTTTTGGGGTTCCCTGGTTCTGAGACACGGATCTGTGTTGACCTCGATGTTTATTCACGGCTGGAGAAGGAAAAAAAACCTTCCACCGAGGCAGACACCTGCCAAAGCAGCTTGGCAGGATCTAAGAGTCAATCGTTAATCAGCACCACGAGACGTCCAGGAGCCAAGGCGTGGAGCCAAGAGCTTGTGCCATTTCTTCTGAGCTGCCACAAAGACCCAAGAAAGTCCTAGAGAGCTGCAGGCTTGTACCGGGGAGAAGCCGGTACGAGGAGTCTTACATGACTGCTGCTCCTGTTTCATAGAATCCCAGACTGGTTTGGGTTGGGATGGACCTCTCAAAGCCTCATCCAACCTGGCCTTGAACACTTCCAGGGAGGAGCAGCCACAGCTTCTCTGGCCAACCTGGGACACTGGCTCACCACCCTCACAGCCAAGAATTTCTTCCTCACATCTCATCTCCATCTCCCCTCTGCCACTTTCAAGCCATCACCCCTTGTTGTGTCACTCCCTGCCCTTGGCCAAAGTCCCTCTCCAGTCTTTCTTTGCAAGGTTTCAGCACTTAGGAAGCTCCCTGAGCTCTCAGGATGTAGGAAGATGCCAGAACACACATGAATTTTGGCTGTTCAGCCTGGTCTGCACAGCAAGGCAGACAGGAGAGTGGTGGGAAGCCACCTACACCGGCACAGCCGCACTGTTTGGGTCCTTCTAGGGGCAGATATAACCACAGCAGCAATATTGTCACTGCTTATCTCGCTGACTCCGGGCCAGCAACAGCTATGTTGGCACACAAGTCACTCTCGGGTATCTTTAGCAAGGCTTTGTGCCAGCACAGCTAATTGAGGGAAATCACACCTCGACACAACACACGTGTGAGCTCCGCTGGCACGGGCTTCTCGGAGCAGGAACGGTCTGGCTCGGGCCGAGTGAATGATCACCAGGCAGCTTTTCTTGCAGGAAAAATAAAATTTCTTGAAAAAGAAGGATAAAAGTTTATAAAACCCTCCCCCAAGCTCTGCTACGTTCCCCTTGTCACCCTCCATCCCGTACCTGAGGCCAGCTGCCCAGGCAAGGTCTGCATTTATCATGAAACAGGTTCTGGAGAGAAGTCTTCTGCTCACTGGCCATCATCTTATGCAAAGCTTCATTTTCTTCCCCTTCACGCTCCAAAATCTGCAGGAAACAGTTAATTCCAGCACAGCTTCAGTTCTTAGTTCCTATTAAAGGTGATAACACTTTCCATCACCACACCAGGTCGTGTGGTGATGGAAAACCAGAACTATGACCACGGATTTATTTACAGTCAACAAAAAGGTAACGTGATTTGGCATCCAAATACCTTGCACTGGGAACAGCACTCTTTATTATTTGGGAATTCAGGAGCCTTTGGAAAATATTGCTTGAGTTTCTCCCAGGCTTCCTTCGAAACCACCCTCCTTTCATTTTCAGATATGCACAGGTCACCTGCAGGGAGACAGAGAGCCAAGAGAAGGGCTTTGCTCTTATGCTCAGTGATGTTTTGCTGCCCGAAGGAGATTTAAGAGATTATAGGGTATAAATATGGAGGGGAGGGGGGGAGATATTCAGCCAACACCATGTCAGCAAAAAAAAAAGAGCACAATTAATACACAAAGTCACCTTCAACTCCTTTATCGTTTCCTTGTTTGGATAGGAAATAAAAGAAATGAATGTGACTTGAATTCATAGAAATGTCCTTTAGATTTCCAAGCTCAGGAACCCAAGCAGCTGATCAAATACAAGTGGAGGTAAAGAGATGTTTGGAAAAGCAAGGACAAGTCAAAGAGGGCACAGGGCTACTGTTTTCTGAGCTTGGCTACCCAGAGCTCCATTCTTTCCAGTGGTTCCCATTTACCAAGCTGCAGACTGACCCTGTGACCCATGAAACAGGAGCCAGGTGCTTTCCACACCCTTGAAAAACAAACTTATTGCTGGATCACCTCAGATGGCTTCGCGTGCCCTCCCCAAGCACCTCAAAAATCAGGAAAGGATACATTTTGCACCCCAGATCTGGGGATGTGTGAAGATAGGAAGCAAGATTTACCAGCTATCCCCCCCCCAGACAACTTCCCTGCTGTTTTATTTATCCTGATGCTCCAGCAACTCAAAAAAAACAACCCCAAAGTATTGTCTAGCACAAAGAATTTGTCATTTTAGCGACAGCCGGAGCCGAAAGGTCACGCTCAGGCATTCGGATACCACGTGTGTGGTGACAACACGTGTTCCAAAGCTTGGGAACACTGGAGAAGGAGAGCAGGCTTGATGATTGCCAAAGGGGAAAACACAACCCCATCTCCCTAAGAGACGGTGGTTGGGAAGTCAAGGCACAAGCCCCAGTGAGAAAGAAAAGCAACAGTCGTTGCAACACCGGGATGCAATCCGGATTTGGATGTGCCATGGGGGAATATTCATGCTTCAAGGTGGATTTTATCAACCACAGGGAAGCAAAACAGTAACTGTGAAGTCGTGGTGTCCAGCAAAGGGCAGGATATCTCAGGATCTGGTTTTTTAGAGTCTGAAGAGCTACAGAAAGAGGACAGGGAGAAGAGGCTCCTTCCTCCCCACCCTCTGGTAGCTTTTTAACATTACAAGCAGCTCCTCAGGCCCATGGACACATCAGTTTTCTCTGGTTCCAGCCAAGCCTGGATTTCTGCCAACCTCTGAAAAGGCCAAAAAAAAAAAAAATAGCAACACTCTCCCCTCCTGCTTTTCCTCCAATAAACAAAGGTCGGGCTGGACTGCTTCGATGTGGCACTTGGCCACTTGTTCTTCAGCAAACACGACCAAGTGGCCCAGCTTTAGCATATGAGGAGGCAGGACCAGGCTGCTTTCCAGAGCCAGTAAGGATGGAAGAGAGGGGGGGGGGGGAAAAAAAGAGCTTGTATAATAAATAAGTGCCTTGACACCACATGATTAATGAACACCAGATTAATCCACTGATGAGTGAAAGAGGTGGAAAAATCAGATCTGGGTACGCGGGGAACAAGTGCTTTGCCATCTGGAAGATGATGATCCCAACCACTGCTGACCCTGCTTCCCACTCCCACCATCCAGGGACATGTTTTGGGCACGGACATCAAAGAAATTTTAACTTGGTATCTGGAAAAAATTATTTGTTGGGGTCGGGCAGCTACTGGAGAGCGAGAAATTGCAGCAAAAGATGTAAAGGGACTGGAGGAACCGCCTGGATGGCATTGCTGGAGGCCAGCCAGACCTCCCAGATAAAGGGTTGGCTCCTCCAGAGACTGCCATGAAGGGCAGGAACTTCCTCCACGGCAAAATTAAGGCTGCAAGGCTGAGACTACAGATTTGCTGAGACACTCCAGAGAGAAATGTTAAAGGTGGAAAGGTTGTTTTCTGGGAGTTCACTCAACACCACCAAATCTGACCTGCCAGCAGCTCCCATATTAATATTCATATTATTTATTCTGCTCTGATCCAAAGTCACAGATCAACTAGTGATTTACCAGCATAAGATTTGTTGTTTTTTGTTTTTTCAAAGGCCTATTGGCCTATTTTCATCATGTCTGGCTACATTAAATGTTTCATCACCACGCTGCCTGCTTTTATTTCACAGCAGCTGCCTGGAGGCACCGGGAAATACGGCGTTAAAAGCTCTGAAAAAAAAACAACCAACCCCAAACTAAGCTGTGACCAAGAGCTTAAACACTCTGCTTTCAAATGAGGCTTCATCAAGCTGTTACTCCACAGCCTTGATTAGCCTTGATGACAGGAGGTGTGTTGTTAATTTATAGTTTCTTTCTTACTAGGAATAAGATTGAGCATCCCTGGCAAGGAAATTGATTTTTTCTAAACAGGAGTTTACCAGAATAGAGTTATGTCTGGGAGTGACATACAAGATTAAAAGAAAAAAAAAGG
>NW_010313765.1:0-23290 GCF_000700745.2 Antrostomus carolinensis
TGCCGTGCTGCAGGCACTCTGTACCATAGGTCGCCCCGAAAAACCTGCCCAGCCCTTGGGCTGAAGGCGACTAAGGGGGAGACCTGCCAACGTACCTCCTCCATCTTCTCCCCGACCCTCTCTCAGCACATCCTCTCCTTGCCGCCCCACCACAGGCTTTTCCCCCTTTGTCGTGGCACCCAAGGCATGCTACCCTTCCCTCCAGGGTCCCTCCTGCCCTGCCTCAGGCTGCCTTGGGCCTCCCTCCCCTCTCCACACCTCAGTGGGATGCCCTGCAGCCAGGCACCCTGACCACAGCCGGTTTGGAGACAGGGATCACCTTCCCTGGGGTTTTCTTGTTTTATTAGTTGATTTTTTGTTTTTAAGGAACTCAATGGACCACTGTGATAACCTCTGATCTCAAGATAACTTCCTACATGCTTTAAGAGAACAGTTTCCCGTGTCTCTATAGCTTTGCTCCCAGGGAACAGGCCACAGCCCTGTCTGTCTGGGGTGCAGGCAGGAGGGAAGATGGTGTTGCAGCCGCTGAAGAGGAAGGAAACCCCGGAAAGGACTCAGCAGGGCTCAGGCCAGGGCTGGGCAGACACTTGGCGTGTGGTGCAGCATGAGCTGTTTGAATTTCAGAGGGAGGCTGGCGCGCGGTGATCTCAGACGAGCAGCGTGGGGCCTTTGCATGGTCTGACTCATGTTTGGGAGGGCTGGCAGTCAGCGGGTCCAGCTGCCATCGGCAAGGGAACGACAAAGTAACTGCAGAATTCCTCAGACATGCTAGAAGCTTTTGCAAATAGTGTGATTTTTAGCTCAATCTCATGACTTTCTTTATTTTGTGCTTTTTATTTTGTTTTTCCTTTTGCTTTACGGGTTGGGAATGTGAAATGAAGCAGCACTCGTAAATAACATTTAAAAAGGAGAAATAGATTTAAGATTACTGTCTTGAAGTGCCTAACTGGGTTGTTGGGCAGTCTTATTCCAGCTTTGTCATCTTTCTTTCATACTGTGCCTTTTCCAAAAGCTCAGTCACAATATGGTTATTTTTTTTCTCTTTGTTCTTCCCACATTGGCAACTAGTGCCAAGTGAGGTGTTTGGATTGGAACATACAGGCTGGGTCTCTGTAGACATTTAGCAGAGTTCAGATCATCTAAAATGGAAGACTCATCCAGTGTCATTCTTGTGTTTTAGACAAAATCATCCAGGAAGGTCTCATAACATCACTAACACAAAAGGATCTGAAAGTAGGCCCTGAGAACATGTACTACTTGACCAGCCGCTGAAGTACAGCCATCTCCTGAGTGGAAAAAATCAGCTGTTTAGTCATGTACAGCAGTACGAGCAAAACAGTAGACTCAGAGATGAATAGTACCATCTGAAAATTCACATCTATGCAAAAATCTTCCATTGTTAGGGAAGCTTACTTAGTAGCTATACCTTTGATCCATTCCTACTGGTTTAAGTGCTTCTATCTGCCAATGAGAGTCTGTTTTAAACACGAGTGGACAGGCTACAATAGGTTATGAAGGTTATTATGTTTTCTTCTGTCATTTGAACAGGTTCGGATCATTTTCTGTTTGGCCATGGCCAAAATATAGAGATTAAAAGATAGTACTTGGAATTGCATTAACATGTTCAATAGTGTTAAAAATGATTACAAAACCCACCAGTTAAATTATATTTTTTTCTGTAATAAAAATCAGATGTCGGTTAAATACATAGTGATTTTGCCTCGATTTCTTATGGATAATACTAAAATCTCAAAAGAATTGGAACAGGTCAGGAATAAATACAATTTAATTTTAAACCTGTTTTTCTGAAGTACTGCATGGGGCTGGACTGATCCTGTAGGACTGGCATGCCCATCTTCTCATCCAGAGAGGATTCTAAGGCACAGAGAGGTTTTCAGTTTGGAAGGAACTGCCACAATTAGCTGTTCTGACTTGCGTTTGTGCAGGCTGTGTGCATCCTTCAAGTAATTGCCCCCTCAGTTTCAGTAACTGTGGTTGAACTAGGCCAGATCTTCCAGGTAAAAGATACCACTTTCTACTTACGTATGAGAAAAAGGTGACTTGTTCAAGATCATTAATGTTATCTGGTAAGACTGGGCTTCAGCTTCCTAGACTACAGACAATCATCTCAGGTGCGTTACTTCCCTACAACTGCATTTGGTTTAGGAAGAATAGAGAAATGTATGGTACCGCTTTACCTTTTTATTACATATAAATACATTTATGCTCTTTGTCTTACCTGTTGGTAGCTTCTACCCTCAGAGCATGGCCAAATAGTTGTATCACAACTGAGGAGGTTGGGGGGCTCTTAAAGTGCATCAGCTGCTGATGAAATAAAAACTCAGTTGGCAGAATATTCCCTTGAGAAGGTCCTGTCCCTCTTTCTCCATGCCCAGCTGCTCCTTCTTCCTTTCGCCAGGAGCTTCTGACCCCACCAGTTGGGCTGAATGCCAAATAAATTGTGGCTGGTCTCTAAGTAAGGAGAAGTAAATTTCTGTCAAGGATATAGAATGAGAATCCTTATTTGTTTCAAGTCAAGTACTGGACATGCTTCCAATGCAAAAGTAATGACCCGAATTTAAACCAAGAGGAAATGGGAAAGGATATGTTGGACTTGGAGGCAGACAGCTGGAGAAGAAATACAGTAGTGAAAGCAGTTATGAAACAAAAACTGAAGCAACTAACAATCACTTCTCCAAATGTGGAAGCCTTCAGGATACAAGTCCACTCATTACAAATCTAGCAAATATGCCTGTACAGCTTTATCTCTGTGCTGGCAGGAAATAGGAAAATAGATCATCAAGAAACTTACTATTCTTCTGGACTTCCTAATGTATCAGCAGTTTAAACATTGGTATGTTGACCACTCAGTTCTGGGAAAGCTGTTTGGCTATTCTCCTACAGACCAGAAATAACTTGAAGCTTTCTTAGTTCATTGTCCATCTGTCCACAATGTCTTGTGCTATACTGTCTCTGAGGATTTGCTGTAAAAAATGGATGCTTTTTGCTGTAAGATACAAGACTGTCATATTTAGGAGACCAGAGGATTTATAAATAAAAAAATCCCTACAAATACATGTTTGTCTTAAGATAACACAAAGTTTAAGTGGGCTCTTGAAGGCTGAGTTCCTGGAACATCATTCTTGCTAGGAAAACCAATCAATAATAATTATAGCTCTGCATATCAATCTGTAATCTCTCCTGCAATTTCTTTATGTAGGTAACTGTAGTAAACAAGAAGAACAAAGCTCTTTATATCTGCTGAGTAAGATAAAACTGCCAATTGTAAAGCAAAGCAATTTTATTATTGTTTAGCCTATGTGTTAAGTTTGAAAAGGTACATGCTGGACTAAAATGAGCTACTGCTAAATGATTAGGATGGTTTGAGCTAATCTCCATGGGTTTTTTTTTACCTAAACAAAACGCATGCAACTAATATAGTGTATTCCATAATTTTCAATAGTCATATTATGCTCAGATAAAAGAAATTTTAAAGGTGAAACCAAATCAAAATACATAATACCTGCTCTTAGGTTTAGTTCATGTAATTTAGGGGTATTATATCAGTAACTTAAAAAAAAATAGAAAAAATAACACTTCTCTCTAAGGGAGATGATCAGCTGTAAGGAAAAGTTATTTCCTTGTAACTGCATTCTGGGCCTTATATTGATTTGCTTTGCACAGCATCCAACTACAGTATTTAATAGATAATGCAATTACAAAATTGCATATACTGATAAATGGAAAATGGGATCACCTGACTACCTAAAAATCAGTATTCAAACACAGAAGGACTGATAGGGTAGAAGCTGGAAAAAAAACCCAAACCCTCAGGAGTTTTTCACAAGATGTTTCTTTAGCTTAATAATTACTTATGAATATGTTATATTCTCCTGTGTAATCAAGAATTAGCCTATCAGCTTGGTTATTTGTAATAGTAAGTAATACCCTCTAGTGGTATACATAGGAAAAGAAGCCAGACAAAGAAGAATTACATTTTTTTTATCATGAAAGAGGCTAAATAACATTTTCACTTGTATAACACAGGTTATCACTGGTCAGTCGAGAAGTGCTGCTTAAAATGGAAAATGCACCACAAGCATTAGACTTGAGTTAGATGTCTGGGTTTAGTTAGAACACCCGGGTCTAGAATATGACCTGGACCACTATAGGTTTTGAATTGCTTGTTGTTTGCAGACAAAACAAATTGCCACTGCAACACTTGCAGTCTGGAAGGAGTGGTTCTAGTGATGTCCAGGCTAGAGATCTGTCCTTAATCTGAGGGCTACATGTAATTTCTACACGTTAAAAGTAACTCTGTAGGTGAAATAGGAATACTCGTCAGTCTGCAATATTGCAGTGTAATAAAGTCCGTATTTCTAGACTCCATCTGCAGTTCAGAGTTCATGATAAAAAAAAGATGTTCTGAAGAAGCTCATATACAGGGTTTCCTGCAGTTACTAGGTCTTTTGTTTTATTTGCCAGTTGGCAAAGGTTCAGAGATTGAGGTGAAAACTGGAGGAAAAAATCCAACAAACGCCCCTCTTACCAAGAAAAAGCTGTTAAGCTTATTAAAAAAGTGTGTAAATACTCTTGAATCTTTTCCAGAAAGCCAGTCTACTAATGTAGTCATCTAGGTCCATTTTGAAATTATCTTTGTTTCCATAAACAAAATATCCCTAACTAATGGTAATATCCAGGAAATTGTTCCATTTCTCTAAAGTCAAGGTGCACAGTGTTTGTCATGATGTCGTGCTACTTGGCTAGTATCCTATCATTCTGATTGTCACTTGGGTTTTGCCCTTCTCCTGCAACCCCACTATTGCTACAAGATTTAAGAGCTTTTGGTAGTTTGTTATGATTTTCTGGTGGCACTGATTACTTCCCACCTCTCCAAGAGAAAGGATCCCATACTATTCTAGTATAACAGTGGTTCAGACTTTAAATCAGCTTCTAAACTAATGTTAAGCAAGATGGTTGTCAGAAGCAAATTATTTTAAAGCCTCATGAAGGAAGGATTTACTACGCCTTATCTTTCTGAGCTGTAGTAATTCTGTATTATGTTCCTGGCATTCGTTCAGCTGCTGCAGCATATTGGACCAGTGTAATCTTCTGTACCTGCAGTACTGAAGATTATTTCTTATTATAAGATTATAATCCTTATTACTTTTTTTCTTATGCTGTGGTAAACCAGCCTCTGCTCTCTTTATGCTTTTCTAAAGCATATAATAAAAGAATGAAAAAAATGGCCCATCTCCCAGGCTGGTGTAACTTCACTGATACTAATGTAGTATACTATAGGATCTAATTAAACTCATTAACTTTCAGGCTCCACATCACAGTTAATAAAACTGAGACAGTAGTTAAAAAGAACAAAAGTTCTGACAAGGATTTATTAATTTACGCTTATGAACAAATGTATCTGACAGTTGAATGATGAGATTGCCATACTCTGTACAGAGAGTCTTATCTAGAAATCTTCTTTCCCCTGTGTTGACAGACCCTGCAGTGCAGAAGTTCAGGAGTGGGTGTCAGTTCACAGACGCTAACCCAGTTACAAAGATGGCTGCATGCCCAGATGAGATGAAGGTTCAGACTTTCTCGCTACTGTTCCTGTTTCTGTATGTTCAATCTTGCTGAAAAACCAATCAAGCTGTCTGACACCTGGCACAGGAGGGAGACTCTAGGTGTTACCTTCCTGTGCTAAGCTGGCTAGGAAGTTTTATTGCCGAAAGAAAAAAAAAATCTCAAAAAGCTATTGCAAGCTAAAAGCTGGAAGGAAAGAAGCTAGTCAAGCTGAGCCTTCTGTGCCTTTTTTTCTGTCCATGCTGAAGGTTGAGAAAAGTCTCCTTCAAAGGAAAAGAACCTCTATACTTTAATTGGGGGAAAATGGAAGTTCTGTGGTTACTTTAAAAATGTTGCTTTCTGGCAGGTGGGCAGATACTGACTGTAAGTGCCATTTTGTGCAGAACACGTGCAGATGATCAGATATTGAGTGTGAATGGCATTTTGTGCAGAACGCTTATTTTTCAAACCTTTAAATATTGATTTATGTATATAAGAAAGACATATAAAATCTCTAAATATTTTCTCCAAGCCTTAATTTCCTCACCCGCTGGCAAAAAAAATAAATATTAAAGTTTTCTAATCTTCACTTGAACTGTCAAATTCCTCCCAGTCTGATACACTCATAACTTCCGATGGAAAGTCAAGGTGATACTTCACGCGGTCTGTGTGCCATTCTGAGAACCATTTCTCTGTTTCCATTAAAATAGCCCTGGGCAAAGTGAGGACGCAGGCAGCCATCCCAGAAATATCATCCTCCAGCTGGGGTCCTTCCTCCCAACAGTCTCTCTCTGCATCGTAAATGTGGACATAGTCCATGCGGATTCCTCTGTTGTGGGATCTGCCTCCCAAGACATAGATCCTGTTGTCCAAGACCGCAATACCTGGCTCTCCATGTCCTGCAGGAAGTGGACATACATTTGTCCACTGATCAGTGCTTGGCCTATAGCAGGCAACCTGTAAAAAAAAGAAAGAGATTAGCCAAAATCAAACTTGTATCTTGAGTGACAGAGCCTGGCCATATGGCAAACTATTTAGGAAGCCATGCAATATCATCAGTCTTTTGACAGGGTGTTGATAATGGAGAGAGCACAGCACTACGCAGTAGAAATACAGTACTTGGCAGAAAACTGTGCATAGTTGCCATATAGCTTTGAATCACAACTTCTGACCCTGCTGCTGGGGTAACAGCTGTATGTAATTCAAAAAATGTATACAAAAGTGCAGGAGATGGGGACACATGTTAATATAGGTTCAGACATAATGCATCTGTTTGCATTAGGAAAAAATGTGCTGGAACATAGAAATATGACAAATCTGCTAAGCTGTCTCTGCACCATATGTTGGGAAGTTTTAGATTTCATTGGGTACCTACTTGGCTAACTGCTTTTATTTGTAAGCACCTTCTTATCATTCAGATATGCTTTTCAACTAAATTTAATTCATTGGCTTTATAAGAGCAGTTACTTTTGGTGTCTTGTTTTCACATCTCTAGCAGTTCTACAAGCTGGAATAAGACCCAAGAGAATTCTCCCCAGCCATCACTTATCATCAGGTACTTTACATTTAATTGCATTATACAACTGCCATCCAACATATCCTTAACAACTGTCCTGAAATTACACACTGGTAATTCAAAAATCCTCAACTTAGAAAAAACTTCACATGAGAAGACAATGTAAATTTAGTTGATGTGCTACTTATTGGGTATGTGCAAGCCAATTAATGTTATCCATCAAAGATGTTTTTAAATTAATAGGAATTCCAAGTGCTAGAGCTTTAATGCTCCGTGGATTAGACAATGCATTCAAGACAGACAGCAGTAAATAAATCATTGCAAGTTCTGCAGTTGAGTGGGGGAGAGCTGGTGCAGTAGCTGTTGCTGAGCAGTTTTATTTGCACACTTAGTAGGAGAAAGACATTACATCAGAGTGCAAGCATCCATAAGAAAGAAACCCTTCCAAGAAAGACACAGGTATGACATCCTCTCACCTGGTGAACATCCCTTCTGTAGCCAGAATCATTGTTGCTTCCTCCAATTACATAGAGCTTTCCTAGCAGTGCAGCCATCCCATGCCAAGCACGTCTCACTGGACCATCTGCTAAAACGTCCCAGCGGTCAGTCTTTGGGTCATAACATTGTAGTTCTTTCAAATAGTCTTCTCCTCTCCTCCCACAGGTAATATACATCTTCCCATCCAGTGCTGCTCCAGCATGTGCATATACCTGTATCACCAGACAGGAAAGCAAGAGGTTGAGGTCTGGATTTATGTATTTCTACCAGTTTCAAAGTATGGAATAGACATTAAGGGAGTGACATTCTTCATGAGTTATGCAGATATCAGTATCTGGAAAGATGTTCTTATACACAATTACTTTCTAGGTGATTATGCTATAAGTGTGACTCTCTGAATGAAATACACTGGAATTTCTAAAACTTCCAGAACTGCAGTGCGTTCTCATTTTTTATTTTTCCTTCCATTAAAGGAAAGATGATCATTCTTTCTATTCAGAAGAGTAGAATTTTTTATTTTTCCTTCCATTAAAGAAAAGAAGATCATACTATTACTTTTCTCCCTAGTCTACTTGGAAGGAATTCTGTTGGAGATTTTTCTTATACAAGCAGTGTTATCAAGAATGGAATATATTCTACTTAGTAGCACTCAATGGGATCTTAAAGCTTTTTATGTTCTTGGCATTACCACACATTTATTATTTATGACCTCATGCAAGCTGTTTATCCTCTTCTGCCTCTGCATAACTTTTGTAAAATGGCAGTAATATTTATATTTTTAAGGTGTTCTGAGATTCTCAATTGAGAGGCATTATGAAATCACAAATATTATTTTGTGCTGGTCACTTGACTCAAAGCTTGTAAAAGGTCTAGTAGAAATCAGCAGAGTTTCTTGAACCATTACTTAGGATTTTAGTTTTCTTCCCTAACCAAGATTAATCAAGCAGTTGTTTGTATTTATCTTCCACCTTTGCAACATTTTTAACCTTAAAATGGAAACTCTTGACTTTTTTTAGCAGTATTAGAACTTAGAACAAACTTTTTCACTTTCCATAACCCCAATTCCCATGTCAGTACACCATTTTCTGTTTCCTGGGGTCATGACTGCTAGTTTGGCAATTGCTCTTTCTAGAAGGATAAATGGTACTGATGACAAAAGATACCTATTCACCCTTGTGTTTCAAATGAGTAATGGTCTTATGTTAGCTGAGATGTGATTCTGCCTAACATAAGCCATCGTCACCAGAATTTGTTACCCAATCTCTGTTCTGTGTTCAGGAACTAAGTAGTCTGTAGAAACTGAGGTACCTTCTTACTGGGACATTATCTCTTCTGATCAGGAGTAAAGCATGTTGTCAGGACTGTGAGAAGCTTGTGCTACTGTGCCTCATAGTTTACCTGTCTAGGAGGAATGGGAACTTCCCTGAGGTTACGTATTTAATTTCAAATGGTTTTAAAGATTAACACAATAAAGGGCAAAACAACAAGGAAAAATAAGCATTTAACCTCAAAACAGAATTTACATATATTATTATTATTATTCTCCTTTCCTGATATTCATTTATATACACAGGCTCCTGTTTCCCATCTGAGCATCAGAACATTTACAGCTACATATGAGAAAAGCATACACAAAGATGAAATCAGGAACGGGGGAACAAACAGTAGTAGTGCGTGTGGCTAATGCACTCCTTACCTCCTTCTTCAGAGGTGTCACATATTCCCAAGTGTTGCTTTTAGGGTCATACCTCTCCACTTCTCTCAGGTCTTCATGGTAATCTCGGCCTGCGACGGCATATATATAGTTGTCCACAACACAAACACTCAGGTCAGCATGCTCTTGCTGTAGGGACTGGATCTGGAACCATTTGTTGTGTCGTGGGTCATACCTTGTAAAAGAATGGGATCAAAGGAAGTTATTCATACAGCCACAGAATCATTGCTGGAATACCAGACAGCACCACAGATGTGGGTTACTGTACCGTCTTCGGCTGAAATTGAGCTCAGCTGCAAGTGGAGTGAAATTCTGCCTTGTCAGCATTTTATTATTAGCAAAGTTGTTTAATTCTATTTTTAGAAGATGTATTCTAGCTGATATAATCATGCTATAAAAGCCTAGGTTTTCCATTATATGCTGTCAGGTTATATATCAAAATCCCTGCTTGCACAAAGCCATTGTACAAGGTAAAACAGTCTAAAAATAGCACAGAGCCTGAATCTAGATCTTCAAAAAGCCAAGAAGAGCATAAATATGTGGTGGGTTCTTTGATTCTTTTCCTCAAGTATCTGCTGCTCAAAGTGAACCTCATGATTAATTTTCAGATCAAAATATCTATCTGATCTGGAAATTTTAGTTACAGAGAAAACTGGTTGTGAAGTGAAACTATGCATGCCATAAAATAGGGGCAACTCAGCTAAAACTAGTAAAAATGACCACATTATAAAGACAAAAGGGTTTCTATCTGGTTTTGCAGTGTAACGGGCATTTAGATCTAAAACTGATCCTTCCTCCTGCTCTTTTCCCTGGCACAGAAGCACTTAAGAGAAGCCTGGAATGCTGCTGTGGTGCACACAAATTCTTGATAATCCATCAGTAACACCATTATTTAAAAATCCTTTTTGGTAGTTAAACCCATTTGGATTGGGACCAAAACTATACACAGAGGACTGCTAGAAAATCCTAGTTCAAGACCACCTAGGCAGTCCAGGATTCTAGGGAACCCTAGTTCATTACTGCTTCCCACACCTTTAATACTTCCCCCCTCCAACAAGACAGAAAGTAGCACGTGTAATACTCTTGAATGAGTAGCTGTTTCTACCCTAGCAGGCTTGGCTTTGTCCCAAAGCACTGCTGGAAGCTCCCTGTTACTATGAGGCTCATTTCTTTATTTCTTGTGTTTTCTTTCAGTGAGGCCCCTGCTCAGTTCCTAATCTTTTGGCTAGCAATTGTACAGACTGCACTACTGGCTAACTGCCTCAGAGATGGGCAACAGGGTGGTAATAAAAATAATAGCAGGATTATCCTTATCTTACCTCCAACACCTTGACTCTGCTCGAAAACCACTTACATTGTTGTCTCCGCCAATTAAATATACAAAATTATTAAGAACAGCAATCCCCTGGTTGGACATTCTGGGGGCTAGTGCAGCTGTAAAGTGCCTCCACTCTCCCAACAAGGGATTCAGATACTTGGCTTGATCACTGAGGACAATGGATGGAGTAGAATGCATCCCTCCAAATCCCACTACACAGTGGAACTCTGATCTCAGCTGTGTCTGGGAGCTCTGAAGCATTGGCTGAAGGCATTCATTCTTGTGGTACATTAATGCATCTGCGACTGTATCTTTTAAAGGACATGGACTTAATTTGTCATGAAGCCTTTGCAGGATCTGGGGTTCCATCAGAGGAAAACGAACTGTCTCAAGTAGCTTAAGGGGCTCCATCAGGGAGACCTGATCTGTCTCCAGTTGCTCTGGAGAATAATGATAAAAAAGTGCTCCATCATAAACTTCAAATTCATAGTTAACCTCCAAACGGTTGCTGCTGAGAAGGGAGTAGACCTTCTGCAAAGGTAGCTGTCGGTACACTTGTGTCCTTGAGAAAGCTGCAAAGTTCTTCAAAATGTAGGAGTCCAGCTGATCACTCAAATGTCTCAAGTCATAGTGGTCAGCTAGTTTGTATACGTCGAGGATGTTCTCTTCATCTACCCAGGACATGAGAAAATCACAACAGAACTTAATGACTTCTGGAATCTGCAAGAGAGAGATATTTTTCATTTCAGACACAACTCGCCTCACACTCAAGAGACAGATGACAGAAGCCTGGCATGACTGTAAGAAAGTTGTCCACAAGATGACTGCTCTCCTCACAGTCTGATCACCATGTTCACTTGCACCCAATTCACCTCTCTCCAGAGAAAAAGAACTCAACATGGGTATGTAGATTAATATAATACAGATCTTGTAGTGACACTGTACTGCAAGCCTATGAGCTTGGCTTCGGGTGCAGCAGCAATGTGTTTTCCAAGACACATGGGACACAGGACAGCCAGGCTGCCTGGTTTGTTTAGGTGGCACCAAGCTGCAGGCTGCCTGGGAGGCAGTCATGAAAACGGAAGGCACAGAGGACATGGTGAAAGTCAGGTTTACAGCGGCTCCGTAATTGTTCTTTCAGAGTACTATAGACATACTGTATCAAAGACCATATCTGTAACAAATACAGCTGCAGCACTCGAGCACAGGAAGCTATTTGAAAGGAAAATTAATATTTAGTTCTGTCTTCTGAATACAGTTTGAAGTTGTATCTGGCAGGAGGGACTACTGGCAAATAAAGAACTAACTGCTGTCCAAGAGCCCCTCTGCTAACAAAGTGGTGCTAAGTTTGTAGAAACCAACCAAAGCAAGCACTCAGAAAGTTTAAGATTTAGTACTAAAGCCTTATGCAGCAGTTGGCTGCAGGGGAAATTCGAGGAAAAAACTTGTCTTAAAGGTACCTGAACTCTGCACTTAGTGCAGAAACTAGAGTAGTAGGATTTCCTGTAGTGACGGGGTCAGGAGAGGTTATGTGCCTGTGGACTCAGTCAGGAAGATCTTGAGCAGCACAAACCATTTCTGAGTAGCAAGCCCTGTCCTTTACCATAGGCCAGAGGTATTCTATTCTAGGGAGGCTTTCATAAGCAGATCAGTGGAAGTGAATGCTATATAAAATAGTCCTCTTGATGAAATGGTAAAAGTTTATAAGTCATAAAACCACTGGCAAAAATGAGATGTGCAAGTACTCATTCATTGTTTCTACCCTCTTATAGCTAGTTCCAGTGGGCACAGCATCCCAAAGAAATTCTTCTCATCAGACCCATGCTCTTATTCACCCCCTAACCCTCCATCTAACCAGCTATCTATATTTGCTGTTTCTTTCACAGTTGCTTTTGTTTCTTGCTTCTTTTTTTTGTCACATCTCCCAGTACCTTACCTGAAGCTGACAGGCTGCAGCTAAGGTTTCCTGTACACTGTTCACACTGAGTTCCAGCTCAGAAGTGTAAATGAAGTTCAAGATTTTACACATTGCATTGTAGGAGATGCCATGAATATGAACTTCTTCTTGTTCCATCTCTCTCAGTCCTCCTGCAAACATTCCCCTGTAAAAAAGACAATGGCACATGCTATGGCAGATTTGCATTGAAGCTATTTTCAGATTGCTTATCTTATGTTGTCCTAGGAACATAAAAAATACTCAGAAAGATAAAAACCTACCCAGACACTTTCATGGGACTACCTCTACTCTAAGCCACTGACAGAAAGAGTACAGGCCTTTAGGACCTCAGAAAGTAATACTCTTCATTGTGCAGGAAAACAGCAGGGCCCATCCGAAAGGTATTATTCACAGCTGAAGGACAGTACGTATGGGTGGTCAGTGTCAGGGGCAGATACTCTGGGTGTGCGGGAAAAGGAAAAACAGAGGAACTGTAGGAATTTTTTCTGAGCTAGAGCAATTCTTCCTCCAGTTAGAAGTTTGTTTGGATTGCTTTGGGATTTGTTTGTTTGTTCTATGAAAATAAAGTCAGTTCAAGAAACTGCTAGTCAAACTGACCAGGGGAGTGCCTGATTTAATGGACAGCAAGTGACACTCATAACAGAGCAGTGACCCATTTCCCATGACTTTTTGTGTATTATGAAATTATTACCAGAGTGGGCAAAGTCGTACAGTGCTAAGGATATGTTAAAAGCCACCCAGAGTACATTTATGCAGAAGACACCTGTGAAGATAGTTTCTCCTCTTTATATACCTCCAAGTACCACAGGCAGTGAATTTAGTGGAGGTAAGCTCAGTGTGCTTTATTTCTGTAGAGACATAACAGAGAGATGAATAAAGCTACGCTTAATATTTTGAAACACATACAGCTCCATCTTATGGGTCTAACTTTCCATCCAGAAGCAGTGTGCTAAGACAAGATTTGGATGTTGCAGGTTTGAGTAACATTCAGAGACACGCTTGTTACTGCCGTACTGAAGTGTACCTGAAATAGTCACAGGATGCAGCTAGAAGTATGCGATGAGCCTCAATAGGTTTCTCTTCCACTACCAGAACTACATCGAAGAGGATGCTGCTGTCTCGGAGAGATACCAAGCCACTGAGCAAGGCCTGAGAGTGCTCTGCACTGCGGTATGTGTTGCTGGTGCGCTGCTGAAGGGAGGGCTCGAGTTGAGCTTTGTGTGGCTGAGTCAGCTCCTGATCCTCCGCCATCCCAGGCAGAAATGCTCAGCCACCAGCTGTAGCAGAATGAAATCTATGAGACAACAGAATCAGCAAAGGTTTGTGCCTTTTGCTTTACAAATGGTCCTCTAACCCCCGCCTGTCACAGTAAATAAATCAAACCAACTCTTCAGTCAATGGAGAAACAGTTCTACCCTGAAGAAATTACTCTGAATGATGATACTGGAAAGACAAGAATATATCAGTACACCAACCTGGCAGAACATGGTTTTTCAAAGAATTCTGACTCTTAGGTTTTCAGTCCAAGAGTCAGAGTATGTAGCACGTGGGGATATTTCTTTTTCTTAGCAAGAGTTTCACTTCCCGACCCATTACCAGAGCCCCTTGTTTCCTTTGCATTTCTGCATAATTTATAACAAAGGGCAAAACTGACATAATTTTTGCCAAATTCCAAGTTGCTTAATATCCTCAGATAACTTTCCTGCAATATAAACTGCATTTGCATGCTTTCTCTTGATATTTTTACCCCAGAATGCAAAAGCTCTCCCCTCTCCCTGTCCTTGCTTTTTCATTTTTCTTAGCTGAGCACATTTCCAACTGTCATTCTATAAAATACTATGTGAGACTGTAGGCTCCAAAGTGAGTTTCTTTATTGTGACAACTTCAAGCTAGCATGCACAACTGCATTTCACTTCACTGTGACTCCCTGCAGAGAGAGGGTATTTCCTCCAGTGTAGGCGCTGTAGAGGGCTATTCTGTACCTTTGCTAGGGCTGCTGTTGACAGTGTAGGAAGGTCCCCTATGGCACATGGGGAAACATCTGTAAAAATCTAGCTGGAAGCAATTGTGTTTCATGTCTATGGTTAAGCTCTCAAAATCTCATGAGTCCTCTTCTACCATCCTGTAATTTACCCTTTCCATTGTCTTTGAAGAATGTCAGAAGTTGTAGCAGTTAGAGCTCTTGCTCCATCCAGTTGTCAGAGTGCATTAAAAAAAACACCTCGCATTAGCAAAAGGAAATAACTTAGCTCATGTGGCTGCTGAAGACACAGTTACAACAGCCTCTCCTCCAGTGGCCTGGGAAATAGCTCAGTGGCACAAGCGACAGTCACCAGGGGTTATCAGCAGTCAGAGAAGCAAAAGCAGAACAAACCCAGCAAATCCAAACAAATAATGAAGACATGGAACCGTTGTTTAATTGTGCCAGCCACAGACAGGGAATGTAGCACTGGAAATCCCTCCAAGTGTTGCAAGGTGTTCTGTGGATGGTCTGTGAGGAAGGAGCTATCTGGGTGACACCAAGAAATATAAAAATGTTTATTGTTCTGCCTGAGGGAAGTTCAGAACAAAATGAAGCTAGGTGGCATTGCAAGGTAAACTGGATGGAAAAAAAACTGAAAAAGCATATTAATGGTTGTCTGCTCTTTGCCAGCAAAACCAAGACAACCAGCTCAGAAGAGGAGCTCTGATGAGACAGCCTCCTAGGGAGCACATACAGGTTGATTATACAGGGGAAACTATCCATCATCAGCTGAAGAGATGAGTAACGGATTATTTTTCATGATAGGTAGATGCTTTTCCTAGAAATAAGATTATTGCTTTTGAAGCAGGCAAAATGTTACTGTACCATTTGATTTATCCTGGGGAATACTAAAAGTGATGGTTTGAGGCAAGGGAGATAATACAGTAAGAAAGGCAAGTGAAGGAGTGAGTGCTACTAGATGCTGATCAGAAACTTCTCATTTCACTAAAAGGGGATAAATGCAGCAAAACCAAAGTAGGGTGAGATATGGTCCAAATGAGGAACAGATTCAGATAAATCACTTAAGTCTGTTACCGTGGTTTAATGTGCTTAGAACTCCAGAGTTAATGTGGTTAATGCTCCAGAAAAGGCCGTGTCTTTTCAGCGACTTAGAGAGCTATATCAAAAGAAGTCTCTATGAGAATAAAACCATTGCATCAAAAAGCAGAAGTAAATGTAACAATGAACTGTTTTCTGAACTCAAAGACTTTTGTTGCATAGGGGAAACAGCATGACCTTTGATACAGTCTGACAGCATGTCATAGTGTAGCCACATATAGCGTATTGTAGGAGAGAGAGATACATGTAGGGTAGAGTGGAAAACGTGTATAATCATGCCAAGCCTTTATTTAAATCTACCTTTAATTAATATAATTGTAGACAGTTACTACTCAGAATACATTCTGTATCCAAATAATCTTAAAAAGGAACAGAAAGGGAGTGAAGCTTTCAGCAAGTAAAGCCCCAGAAGGGATCTGATCTTACAAATATGATAACTGGAACCAGGAAGATCAAATGGTATTAAGAAAGATAGCAAATAATAATAATTTAAAAGATAATTCAGAGATTCTAAAGATTAGTATATGCAGAGCTTTCAGTGACAAATGGTGCTGTCTTGGAGATCTGCAGGGGGTTTATCTCACTGCTAGTTCTACTAGATATGGATTTGAATTATCTCACAACTGTTAGCAATAGCTGACCAAACCAGGCCTTCTAGCAGACCTATGGTAAGCCCAGCGTGGTCAAACATAGATGCTGGGAGTGCAGCTGAACCATCCTCCACAGCTGATTTTTGGCCAGTCAGCAGCTGAGCCTACAGGTATTTTGCTACGCTCTGTTTTCTGAATTTGAACAGTCCCTACTTCTTCTCAACTTCTGCCCCTGGATTGTATCTTGGCTGTCACTGGTGAGCTGGACTGTCCTCAGGGTGGTCACTCATGCACATACACCAACACAAGAGCTGCCTGTCAGTATTTGCCATCCACAGTTATTTGCTGCTAACCACTTTTGGGGTTGTCAGTTGAATGCCAATGCTGCTGTGGAAAAAGGGTAGAAAACTACTGAGCTGGTACAGTGTCTGTGGTCTAAAACTTGCCATCACTCTTTTTGTACACGGATACATGAAGCTTTTTAATTACACTGTGGTTACTCAGAGAACCTATATCCTGTTATATGTACCTCTCTGCTCTCCTGATCTGGGCTTCAAGGCTTATAAATAAGTATGCACATCTATTATCATAGTTTTAACCAGTGGTAACTGACTACTCTAGAAAAATTCTCACTGCAATGATTTTCATGAACTGTTCCAAACTTATAAAATCTATGATGTCTGACTGACATAGGTAGTTAAGTCCTCTTTGAGCCAAAAGCCAAGGAAAGCCTCTTAATTCCTACCTAGGTAGTCTTAGGAGCTGGTAGAAAAGACCTTTAAGACAAAGAAGGGTAGAGGACCATTAAAGGGCTTGTGAGGGATGGCCAGCAAGATTAATTTAGCTGATCACTGAGTGTGCTCAGCTGTGTGATAGCTGTACAAGGAGCAGCTGGGGCTGGGTAAGTAGGAAGTTACAAGGAGTGGTTGTTGAAGCAGGGTTAGTGAGGTTGTGTTGGGGGCTTCTTTGAAAGAAAAGTGGCATGGTTTTGGTATTTGAGTTTTCTGGATTAAATGCAATGTGCTTGGTGAGCTGATAGTTTTGTGTATTTCTCTGAGTATTGTTCTAAATGCTGACTACAGATTTGCTGGGGAGGGATACTGGTGACAGTACAGCACCTTGCTTCTCAGATTCTGTGGTCTAACTGTGGCCTGTGTGCTTCATGCCTTTGTTACTATCTAAAAATCTAGTAGCCCAAGCAGAGGAAGTGTGCTATTTTATGTGTGGTGTACTAACTGGGTGGGGGGAATGACTGTTACAGTATCTAGAAATTGTTATGCCTTGTAAGTATCCATCAATCTTAGAAATTACAAGGAAATTTATTGAGTATCTTCTGTATATTTTGAGCTGAAATTAATTTAACCCTATCTCCTCAAACTTGTATTTTGCTTAATCTTTATTGCTCTTTATTAGGAAAAAAAAAAAGAAAAGCTAAATGTAGTACAAGCAGTACAGTTTTGAATGAAGAGACAGAACAGGTTTGTTCAGCCTCCTGCATGCTGCAAAAACCCTTCTATTTATTGCTTTTCCTCCCTGACCACTCAGGAACTTTGCTGGCTTTTAGGGCTTGAGATGCCATTTTCACAGGCTGGTGAATCCCTGTAAATGAGGGAGCTGTGGGCAGGCCCTTGCTGCTAATGTGAATACACAGTCCTTAGATGAATGCAGGTAAGTTCCCTCTATCCCGAGTCTCTCTCCTGACAGCTTCTTGTTTGCAGCATGTTCTTGAGGCCTCTCTGTTCTCTTATTTCTGTTATTGAGAAACTAGCTCTATGACTGAGCCAAGTTCCTAGAAATCAGAGTAATTTATTTTTTTTCCTCTCCTGTTGTGCAAGTTTCTTGGTGCTGGTTAGCTACTAACAGTGAGATTCAGTGACTGAGCAGGGATTCATTGCAGGACTGACCCTCAGGTGGAAGAGCTGGAGAACTCTTTCTGTTCACTGTGCTTCTTTAACAGTAGCAATGATAAAAAGGATTGTCTCATGTCCTGTGGGATGCTGTCTCCAGAAACAAGGGAAGGCAAGCCCTTGTTCCAACCACTTTGAAACTGTAAAGGAAATCATACTAGAGATTTCCTTAGCTGGCTGCATGAGGTATTTCAGACTGCAGTTATGTTGGTTCACACTTCTCTTTTAGAGCACACAGGTTCATGTAGTGATTAATTTTAGGGTATTACAACTGAGTGCCCAGTACATAAAGAGGAAGGAGGTCAGTAATTGATGTGCACTTCTATAGGCAATGCTAACATAGGACGACATGCACTGTTTGGTTACTTCAAATCAAGGAATTAAAAAACCAAACCAATCAAACAAAAATTCCCCATAAATGGCAAAACCCTCAGGGGTAGAAAGACATGACCGCTCTTTTTCAACAGACTGAAATTTTCTATATTACAGAATCACAAAATATTCTGTGCTTGGATTCCATTTAGGAACCAGGAGAAAGCAGATATGCCTTGCAATGGCAGACATGGAGGGAGCATGAAGGAAATCCAGTATTTCCTTCTATTTCCTGCACTATGTTCAAAGTTCACTGTACCACTGGTGGTCTCTTGTAATAAGCTATGGGCACAGTGGAAGCCATGGTGTCTCAGTGGCTTGCTGATAGCTCTGTGTGATTATCTTGTATTCAAATTGCATTACCACAACATGCTTCTGCAGATGACTTGTATGAAAAAGGCAGAATTCTTAGGCTTCTGATTACTCAACCAAAATAACTGCTTATCTGTACATTAAAAGAGGTGAGGGTTTGTCTGGGGTTTTTTTAACAAAATCTTGTCTCTGATCAACAACAGAATACTTGCTTTCACAGCAAAGGTATGTGGTTTAGGACTGAGGAGGCTGGCACTGGGACAGAAGAAACTGAGGGAATGGATTGTAGCTTGATCATTCAAGTGGCAAAATGGTGAGAATGGTATGTTGGCTTGTTCTTGTGCTCACTGAAAATCCTCATCCTTTTAAGAACACAGGGTATAGGAACAGAGTAGCTTAACTAGAACAGGGAAAGGAAAAGTTAAAGGCATGGCAAAGTAGATGTGGTAGAAAAGAATGCAGCTTCTCTCCTACCTGAATTGTTAAGTGCAGAGCAATTGTTACACCATCGTGTCTGTGTGCTTCTCTAGTAAAGAACATTCTGGGGAGTGGGAATTCATACAGCTTATGGCGTACACTTCCTGAGATTGAGAACAGTCCTGCTTCCCCAAGAATATATCTGTGTTGTACCTGGGAGCACTTTTCAGCAGCTGGGTCAAGGCATACGTCCTGGATGCATCCTGCTGCCATTATGGATATACTCAGCCTTTATTTTCTGGTGACATATGCTGTGCACTGATCCTGTGCTTTAAACATAATGTGGATAATTTACGGTGCTGAAGTCTGTTACTGGTATTGCATGGTATGATATACACCTAGACAAGTATTCACCCCTTGAACAACTAGCATCCGTGTCATACAGTGATGCTTACCAGCGTGTGGTGTGTGTGGGGGTTTGGCAGTCTTTTTGTACAGTTGTGCTGACAACCTTTATTCTCTACTGTAGAGAAGGATTATCCAAGTTAGTTTCTATGGAAACTCAGACTTTTTTAATTGAAGAGCTCATGGCTGTCAGTTACATCTCTACAAAGAGGTGTTTAATGCAGATAGTGATATTTTCTTGTGCATCAGCTGTTCCCAAAATAAACTAGAGCTGGCTGGTGTCGGGTATCCTAATCTGTTGAGCTTACTGCCATATGGACAGGTGGTTCAAGCTTGGTGGAAGTCCCATGCTTTGTTAGAATTCTTTCCAGCCTAGAACTTTAGGCAGGAAAGAAACTTGGGAGATGTCTAGTCCAATCTCCTGCTCAAAGCAGGGAAAAGTTGAAAACTGGGTCAAGATGCTGAGAGCCTTGTCTAGTCGAGTGCAGAATCCCCATCCTTGTCAATAATCTGAAAACAGAGTGCTTAACCATCAAACCTGTTTTCTTCTTCATCCCGTCTCTATTTCTTTTCCTGCAATTTGTGACACCTGCTTCTCATCCTTGGCACTGTGTGCTACAAAGCAGAGTTTGGTTCTACATTTTCATGTATCCATTAGATAGCTTAAAAAATGGCAACTGACTTTCCCTTTAGCCTTTTCTTCTCTATATTGGACAAACCCAGTCTTCTTGCCCTGCATATGCTCATATCTCCTTGTTCATGCTCCTGCCCTGTATGGTGGTCCTCTACTGAACTCACAGGTTTATTCTTTCAGTATGGAGCTCAAGGGTGTTTGGGTTTTGTGGGCTTGTAAGCGCTGAACAGAGTGGGAAATAATAATTTCCCATGACCTACTGGTATGGAGCCATGCCCAGTATGAAGCTGGCCCCTACTGGAGGAATAATTTTAAATTTGCTGCTCACCAGTACACCCAGGCACTCTTCTTGCAAAGCTTCTAGCCAGGCTTGTCTCTGGCCTGCTCTGATATACGGAATTACTCTGACCCAAGTGCATGGCTTCACTTTTGCTTATGGAAATTTATGTGGTTTCTCTTGGTCCATTCGTAAAGCCTGTTGATGCCCCTCAGTTGCAGTTCTGTCCTCTCTCTTGCAGGCCACCTTCTTCATAGCTTTTTTCTCATACAGAACAACCAGTATGGTGTGCTGGTTGTGGTCCAAATAGATCAGGCCCTTAAAAGTCTTAGTGCATTGGAGGAAGTTTAAAATCTGTCCCCTAAGGCTTCCCACACCTTCATCTCTCCCTAGGGAGTAACAAGAATTAGGATCTAAGCCAGGCTTCAGCTGAAAGGCTGACAAGATACAAGACTAGAGCAAAATACCAGTTATGCTGACTCTCAGGGGTTGCAAATGCAAACAGGCAGAACCTGGCTAGGTACCAGATTTTTAACAGGGCAGAGGGCACACAAACAAATAGATCAACTAGTCAGGGAGAGTGCCGAACGGGGAGGCAGCTGGGTGCCCACCAAAATAGTTCAAAAACCAGATGTGATGCCACAAACAATGTAAATTGAAAAGCAAAACTATTGTTTGTTCTAACTGGAGTGCAAATACTGGAATAATCCACCAACTATATGATAATTTGTAATGAGCACTTGTAAGACTGTTTACTATCTAGAAGACAATGGAGTACACCATTATGTGTAGACAAGACTTAAGCCACTGTCATGCTTTTTGAAGAAAAAGGGAAGAGAGGGAGGTGATGGAAAACAGAAGCTTTGTTCAGCAGTGCTTCTTTCAGAATTATCCCTCTCTGCATTCACAACTGTGCAAAAAAAGTCTTCCTGAAATCCTACTTCACGTTAGGAACCGTCTATAAATATGGGAAACATCCCAAACGACTGGTTTTGACCAAGTTCCCCCCAAAGAGAAAGAAATGAAGACAGCTGGTAGTATATAATATCTCAACATTAGTTTTGAACGCTCATCAAATGATGGGATGCTTTTGCTAGGTCTATATATACCATCTTTCTTTAAATCATTAACAGAAATATGCAATCACATCACTCTGCTCTGAATTTCTGAGCCATTTTCAGTTTCTAGCATTAGTAGTATACTTGAAGTGTGGGAGGAAACCAAAAGGTGTGGTTTGGGGAACAGCTTTTGCAAACTATGCTGTCTCACAAATTTTGGCATTCATTCCTTTCAGCAAACACTTGTTGTTTGTTTTTTTTCCAAGACTATTACAAGTTATTTCTAAGACATATTGAGAATAAAATATCTCATTTAGTATGTACATGGCAAAACTCCCAATAAATGTATCTATATTTAAATATACAGATATTTGAAAAGATATTTTTCCCCATAAACATCAGCATAACCTAAAGAGTATGAGCTTTCTAACTTGAATATTTTGCCTCATCCATAAGAAATTTGCAACTTATCCAAATTAAAGTTTTCTGTGGTTCAATTTTGGGAGGTGGCCAGTGGCCTAAATGCTACCAAGAAATTGTAATAAGGAAAACAAAAATTCAATACAGTGCTAAAATGCTTTCTCTTATGGCTTCATAATATTTTTAAGAGTTTGATTCCCTCTTAGTATTTTTTTTTCCTCATTCCTATTCTTGAAACAAGATTTGTTTTTCATCTGAGTCTTTAAGTAGTCATGTTCTGGTTTGGATGCAGTGGCTGCTTGTCTTTGAAGGAAGGAGTGTTAACTAGCTAGATTCAGGAAGGGTATACCTGCTTGGTTTAAAAACAAGTGGCCTACCATTAAGGCTCTACCTTTTTCCAGAATCAGGAGGCAGTGTTTAGTTCTACATCCAGATAGATCTGGTAAATCTGTGAGGAATATGTTCTTTTGACAGAATTGCTTTAATTATCACAAAAACTCTTAGAAAGCCCCTCAAAAATCCTAAAGTCTTTTCCATAATAAGAAAAAGTACCCTGTTTTTAATGAAGCTTCTAAAGGATCAAGCTAAGTAATAACTATGCCAAAACTGACAGTTTGTAAATTAGCCAGTGGTCTATGTTCTGTGAATCTTCAGAGACTCGTCTAGTTGGCAAGACTTGAACCTGCTTTGTTGAACTGCTCAAACCACATCATGAATTTTTAATAGTCTATAATACAAGGAGGAAAAAAAAAGTAATTAATTCTCTGCCAAATACAATTATGTGACCTGCAAGAGAGCACGGGCCTCGTCCAGCATGCTCCAGCTCTGATTTCTGTATCAAACATGAATTCATTCCTATTATTCACCACATTGATTTTGTTCCTCTCGGGATCTGTGGGGTTCCCCCTGTCCCATAACTTCCACATTTCCCTCATTTCGGAATGAGCAGTTTTCTCTGCAGGGAAAAGGAACCTGGAGCTGCCCATCGCTGCAAGAGGCAGCCGGACTCCAGCCTGACCCTGTGAGGGAGCGGGGAAAGGCACTTCGAGCACCTTCTGGTTTTACTTTCCCTTCCCCTGCTGAAAATGCCTTTGCGTGTCCTGAGACCCAACACTCCCCCCCTGCTCATCCCACCGGCCAAGCGAGGCCGCCCAGCAGCGACACGGGTCTCGGCGATGACCTCGCCCGGGGATCCTCGGGGGCTTCCCGCGAGCGGCCGCGGCCTGTCCGGGGCGGCCCCGGGGGCTT
>NW_010313766.1:0-11408 GCF_000700745.2 Antrostomus carolinensis
CCCAGACCCAGGGGAGGCCGCAGCCGGGCCCCATCTGGCTGAGTTTTCCTGCCCAGCCTCGGAGCAGGAGGGTGCTGAGAGCTCCCACATGGGGACCTGGAGATGGGCAAGGACCTCCTGTGTCTCTGCGGGCTGAGCTGCCTGTGCTCAGGTAGTCCAGCTGCCGGGGAACTTGGTTGTGAGCTCAGTTTTGTTCTCTTGCCTTTGACCCCTCTGTTGACAGGTTGATTCTTCGTTGCTCTTCAGCCTCAGTTAGCTCTGCCTATTGATCCAGTGTCTCCTCATGTGAGAGTCCTTTATTTTACAGTTCTTCCTTTATGATTGACCCCCAGTTCCTCTGTTCTGTTGCTTCCGAGCTGCTGATTGTGCAACACCTTTCTCTGAGTCAGAAACACAACCTGTTCTGCGAATCACGGAGGTGTTGTAACCCCCCCCTGTACTCACTAACTCAAGAGTCAAGTTTCTGAGTCTTCCACAGATATTTTATTCCTGATCAGGGCTTGTGTTCCGTTCGTGCGCAGCAGATCCTGCTCTCTGTTTTGTGGCCTAAGTTTCAGACTTATGTTAAGATCAATCTGGCATTACAGCCCCACAGTTATTCTGTACTGTCTGAGAGACTGTCTCTAGATATTTCATATCTTCATAAGATCAAACATCAGTAGACGTGACGAAGCGCTGGCTATGCCTGCATGCTCTGTAAACACTGCAGATGCTGCTGGTGCCTTCTCAATATCTGAAATGATTTCTGGGTTCTTCTGTCAAAGTTTCTCAAATGCGTCCATATCTTGAGACCTCTGTTGAGAACCTCACTGGATTTGAGACAGACCCTCTCCTGGGAGACGTCTCTTTTCTCATGCGGTGGTAAATCTGTTGGCAGGCTTAATGGAGGCGGCAGGCGGGTGTTTTAGCTGACTTTGGTTGCCTGAGTGTTCTCTCTGTGAACTCTCAAAAAGCCACTTTTTTTTTTTATTTTTTTAAGGTTCCTGCAATTAACTTTTTATGCTGTTTCTTTTTCTGTTTTGTGTGTTTCCTTTGTTCCTTGCCAGCCCCTTTGGGTAGCTAGTGTTCCTGTTCCATGTATGTTCTGAGGCCAGATGTCCTTCAGGATAAAAGCTATTTGTTGTTCCAGATTCTCATTTTCTTTTCCAAAAAGACTAAATTGAGATTGCTGCTGAGCCTTTTCTTGCAGGGAGGAGAAGAGTTTTTTTTGTCAACATCAGTCATAGAGCAATTTAAGAACAAACTTTGACCTTCTCTGATACTGTCAGAATAGAGTAGCTGTAGATCGTAGATGAATGATTATTGAACAGTTCTCTGTAGAGAGACTACAGAAAATCAACTTGTCTTGCCATGTTGCCAGAAAATGCTATTGGGTCTGCTCTGCTCAGATGTCAGAGGGTTGTGCTGGGAGCAGAACTCTGTATCTGCACTTTGCTGTGTTTACACATCATTGTTTTGGGAATGGTGGAGGGATTATCCTCGCTATGAATTGTCTTTGTCTGACCAGGGAGGGGCTGCTGTTAATATTTGTTTGTTATACAGTGTAGGAGCTTTATGTGGAGAATGTAGATCCCTTTCTAGGTGTACGGCCCTCACTGATACTATGCAGAGGACTTACAAATTTCTCTTGTTTAGGTAATTTGACCTTTGATGAGACCAAACTAATGTTAGAGATAAATTAATGATGTGATGGATGCAAAGAAAAAACTCAGATCTGTATTCCTTCTTGGATGAGGGGGAAGAGATGAACTTACCTTTCTGCAGGTCCTAGCTGCTCTGAGGTTCATCACACTGTCACAAAGACTGTTCTGAGAAGGAGCTAGGCTCCAGCAAAGGGAATGTGATTAAATCACTTACAAAATCTCTTTCTCTTCTCTCCTCACAGGCACCAGGAGCGCAGTGCTTAACACAGAAGCCCGCACTGTAGAAGCGGATGTCCTGAGCCGCCGCTGTGTCATGATGCGTCTGGTGGATTTCTCCTATGAGCAGTATCAGAAGGCTCTCCGCCAGTCAGCTGGTGCTGTGGTGATCATCTTGCCTCAGTCTATCTCTTCTGTCCCACAGGATGTTGTAAGGGTAAAAAAAACCAAACCATTCCCTTTCTCTTTTAATGGGAGATATATTTGAGGGGGGGAGAGGCTTGGATTGCTGCAGGACTGAAAGCTACTGTTGTAATGCACAACAAATCGTGTTCTAATTTTAAAACTTACCTTTCTCATTCTGCTTTTGCTGTTAATTTTCCTCTGCCCTCTTGCATGTTTAGTGGATGCTAAGTTTGTGTCTCACTTAACGTTCTCAGCAATTCATGGAGATAGAGCCAGAAATGCTTGCTATGGAAACCATTGTGCCAGTCTACTTTGCAGTGGAAGATGAAGAGCTGCTGTCTATCTATGAACAAACACGGGCTGCTTCTGCATCGCAGGGTTCTGCCTCAGCTGCAGAAGGTGAGTTCTAACGAGTCAGGGAAAGGTTTAGAGGAAGACAGACCTGATCCCACCTCTGGGAACAGTCTGCTGTCTCATATGCACCGTGAACCAGTGTTCTGTGGCCTTCGTGTTTATTCTGTCTTAGTTAAAGCACTTTGAGATTTAATAGAAGAAAAACGCAGTATGAGAGAGAGTATTGCTTGAGTGTGTTTGGAAATACAGTCAGTTGCATGGAGTTGAGTTCTCAGCTTCACACTGTTGCAAGTAAGGTAGAAAGCAAAACTCAGGTTAGAAAGAACATTGAAGGTGTTAAATGACTGCAGTGTGTTGCTGGAAGCTGAAGCTTTTTGTCTGACCACAAGTCAGTTCAGTGCTTCCATGTGTTCCCCTGTAAATAACTTCACTATCTTACTGACCATGATTAACTAGAACTGCTGGAGTGAGAGACAAGTGAGGGGGCTTAAAAGGTTTAAAGCTGGTCTCTCCGAAGCTCAGTTAGGAAAGGAAATAAAGGGATGAAACTTCCTCAGGTGTACTTTTCTCTTTTTCTAGTTCTGCTGCACACTGCAACTGCCAATGGCTTCCAGATGGTTACCAGCGGGGCCCAAAGCAAAGCTATCAATGACTGGCTCATACCCAGTGTGGAGGTGAGTTGTATATGGATTGAAACTGGCAACGTTTTTGGGATGCCTTCTTTTATTGGGACTTTGTCAGACACTTGGACTGATAGGGGAAGTCAGGGGAGTCTCAGCCAGGTCAGTGTCTGACTTCCTCAGAACTGAGGCTGCTGCAGACTCAGTAGGTGCGTAGAAGTCAGGCTGTCTTTGTACAAGAGGTGATGCTGAGTGACACTGATCTCTTTCCTCTGCAGGGAAGGCTGACGGGGCTGGGTGGAGAAGACCTGCCCACTGTTGTGATAGTTGCCCACTATGATTCTTTTGGAGTGGCTCCAGTGAGTATTCTTTCTTCCTGCAGCTCTCTGTTCCTGTCTGTATTCCTTTTTTCCCATGTGGCCTCTGCCCCCATGTTTTTTCTTGGCCTTAAAGATGTGGGGCATGGTGGTGTGCTGTTTTGAAGGCTGTTCTGGTACATGAGAATAAGTGTAAAGTTGTCACCTTGTCTCTGTCCCACTTCATCCTGCAGTGGCTGTCACATGGTGCTGACTCCAACGGCAGTGGTATCGCAGTGCTACTGGAACTAGCCCGGCTGTTTTCCCGGCTCTACACCTACAGACGTACCCATGCTGGGTAAGAACCTGCCCTATTCTTGTTTGAGTGTGTGTAGCTGAGATCAGATAAGAAGGGCTTTTGCTCCAGGCCTGTAGAGTGTTACAAGCAGTCCTTTACTTCCTTTGCTCTGTTTTGTTTCCCTCCGAGTACAGTTGCTGTTAATGGCCAAACTCCTTCCTTTGGTTTCTTTGCTGTAGCTCTGCTCAAGCTTGGGGACAAGTGGAGGGAATGATGTGGGAAGTAGACTCCATCCTCAAACACTGGGAACTCGCCCCTTTTACCTCACCTTGCCATTACCTTGGTGTGTGGCATGTAGGAAGCATCTGTTAATGGACAGTCTGCCTTGAATGTCAAGTGCTAGATTTGTGATTTCACGGTACCTCCAAGGCTGAGCAAAGGAGTTCTGTAGCCATGGAGTGCAATGTGCTCACACTTTTCTGTCTTCTTTGATGGGCAGGTATAACCTGCTGTTTTTTGCATCTGGAGGGGGCAAGTTTAATTATCAAGGAACCAAGCGGTGGCTGGAGGACAATTTGGACCACACTGGTGAGTAAGGGGCTGGCATTCCAGCATGTTCTGTGGCAAGGCCTCTGTTAACACAGTTATATTAAGTGTCTGGTATATCAGCCCTCCTGTGAGAATCTCCTTGTGTGGGCCTTGGTTTTTTGGGATGGAAATCCCAGCATAAAATGTAGCAATAAAGGTTTTGATTTTTCTGTTCCAGATTCCAGCCTGCTGCAGGACAACGTAGCATTTGTTCTCTGCCTTGATACTCTGGGCCGAGGCAACAGCCTTCATCTCCATGTCTCAAAGCCTCCCAAGGAGAGAACCTTGCAGCATGTGTTTCTGAGAGAACTGGAGATGGTAATGGAAAACATTTTTGGTAGATGGGAACGTGGGACTTAACCTCTGGGGAGCTGCAGCTCTCCAGCAGAGGAAGGAAGGAAGGAAGATGTGAAGAAAGGGTGTGCAATTGAAAAATTTCGTGTCATGTTTACGGTCACTTGATTCAAAGTGCAGACAAATCCTCCTGCTGCAGTCCCAAATGAAGCAGACTGTATCTGATGCATTTTTCACTGCAATTCCTTATGACTTGTTGCTTGCAAAAGCAACCCTGTAGTGTCATTAAAACAGCGTTTTAATGGCAGTAACTGCACCTTACAGGTGTAAGTGTATTTACTTTCTGGAACACACAAAAACATGGAGTCTAGGTGGACTAGGCAGTGCAAGGTGGAACTATGCAGTGGGTAGCATTACACCCTGGATGGCTTGTTCTTTCCCTCAGGTTGTTGCCAACCAGTTCCCAGAGGTGAAGTTTTCCATGGTGCACAAGAAGATAAACTTGGCTGAGGACATCCTGGCGTGGGAGCATGAGCGCTTTGCAATCCGACGCTTGCCAGCATTCACCATCTCCCATCTGGAGAGCCACCGGGACAGCCTGCGCAACAGCATCATGGATAGGAGGTGAGAGGTCTGAGGGAAGGCTGCAGTTGAAATTCAGCCTCTAAACACAAACTGGCCTTACGATTGCTTGTGCTGTTTTGATGGTCAGAGGATGGGTGAAGAAACACTGGGACTTGGGATAAGATACTAGATAAGCCTCTAGTTTCAGGCTTATGCTTGATGCATGAAAAAGGGTGGTTCCTAGAGGAACCTGATCACATTGACAAGTCCATAATCCCCTCTTTTGCTTTAGGGCACAAATAGATACTAAGGCACTAACCAGGAATACTAGGATCATTGCTGAAGCTTTGACAAGGGTCATCTACAACCTAACAGACAAGGTAAGAGCTGCCCGTTGTGCCGCACGAACCAGATTTGTCCTGCCCAGCCAAGCTTGCTCTCGCCAATAGGCTGGTTTGCTTGTTTTTTTTCCCTTGCAGGGAGCACCTGCAGATCTGCAGATCTTCACAGATCAGATGGTGAGCACAGTGCATTTTTTGTAACCTATGGGAAGAAGGAATCGAGTCTGGGAGACAGATCTGGTCTCAGCATATGTGTGGTTGACTCCCTTTCTTTGGTGGTAATTTTCTGCAGCAGATCCAGCAGGAGCAACTAGAATCAGTGATGGACTGGTTGAGCAGTCAGCCCAGGGCTGCCCAGCTGATTGATAAAGACAGCACCTTCCTCAACACCTTAGAATACTATATGGGTCGCTACCTGAAGGATGTCAAACAGCATCATGTAAAGGCAGACAAACGGTAAGAAAATAAATGAAAGAGCTAGCCAGGGCATGCAAACTGGCTTCCCCTTCCAATGATTTTTGTCTCTGAGCTGCAGCTTTTCTGGCTTCTGGGCATGTAGCTGGAAGTGATTGCTCTTTTCTGCTCTCCTGTCAGTTTTGGTTCATGCTCTCTGTTCTTCCAGAGAAAGCTCTTTGTCATTCCTCACAGCACTGTAAGAAGCCCCAGGAGCTCCCTCTGTCTGAAGAGCTTGTTTTGGTTTCACCCTTTCCCACTCAAAGAGCTGCTTCTCTTTGAATGCAGGAAAAGACTTCAAGTCTCCTATAAAGCTTTCTTTAATTGCATAAAGGCACCTTCCGTCCTGTCTGACCTGCTTGGGCTGAAGCTGTTTAATGAACCCAGTGAGGTGTCTTGCATGTGCCTCTTCTGAGACAGGTGAACAGCATGTGTTCTGAATTGTATCCTTAGGCTTCTGATTGTAGGAGAAGAAAGACTTGACATCTAAAATTGGTTCAAAACTGGTATTCAAGTTGGTCATGCTTACCCATATCTGGTTGGGTGAACTCCTTGGGAACAGAGATACTTACTGCAATGTCATGAAATGTAATACAACCTGAAGAATTTCTGCTTTTCACAGGGACCCTGAGTTTGTTTTCTATGACCAGCTGAAGCAGGTGATGAACGCATACAGGTATGGAATTCCCTTGGGCATGTTAGGCTATTGCCTCACTCTGTAGCAGTCCCTGCTGTAGCAATTTCATGTGTTCTTTCTTTATTGCAGGGTCAAGCCAGCAATCTTTGACCTGCTTCTGGCTGTCTGCATTGCAGCCTACCTTGGTGTTGCCTATGTTGCAGTGCAGGTAAGAGAAGAGAAGCAGGAGACAGATGTATTATTTTCCTCATAAATCATGCTAGCTACAGTGACTGGTGCCTACAGTAACTGTAAATCTTAAACAAGTGTTTGCATCTTCACAATGGAGGTGATACAGGCCTGCACAAACACTTCTGTAAGCCATCACTTTCTGTACAACTTCAAGTAGCTAGCCTCATTCTAATAATTCCTCCTAATTCACCAAGTTCCACTCTGTCTTCAGGATGAGAGTGCTAGTGGGTGATGCAAACAAGGTACTGCATTTGCACATTGCTATTGTTTTAAGCCTTCTAGTAAGTTTTCTCTCTGTGTAGAACGTGTTGAATTTATTACAATTTATAAAGACTCGTGGTTACTTATTTTCCTTCTGTTTCCAGCACTTTGGTCTCCTTTACAAGATGATCCAGAGATTATCCCTTAAAACTAAGCAGCAGTGAAGCAGTGAGTCATCACCCGCGTAGCAGCTCTGAGCCATCGGTGAGCCCATCAGGAACCTTCTGCCTTCCATTGAATCCTGCTGTTTCTCTTCCTCTGTCTCCTCTTTGCTACTCTATAGAGGGGAGAAAGGCAGAAAGAAAATGAAATTCTAACTCTCATGCACCTTTTAAGTGCTTTTCTTCACCTTCTTCCCCTGACTCGCACCATGTCTGTTTTCTTTTCCTTTTGCTGAGGGAGAGGCTCAGAGACTTCAGTAGTTCGTGCAGGTTGTTTAAACACTGAACGACTGTTTCTGAGCAGCTTCTATGAGTGTAAAACCAAGTCCAGCACCTTCGTGGACACATGTGCCATACAAGCCAACTTGGAAACTGAAACTACAGCGTAGAGTGACGTCTTCTCTCTGCCCAGCAAATGAGGACTCGGAGCTGTTGTTTAAAAGACAAAACAAAAGTGCACATGCAAATTAAAGAGAACACTATCAGCATGTTTCCTTACGGCACCTCTTCCTCGAGTTCACTCCCTGGCTTTAGGAAGGCCTGCCCATCAAGCTGTGTCTGCAGCAAGCATCTTCTTGCATTCTGTTTAGACTGTGCAATAACTTGTCCCCTTTAGGAGGTGCACTGGAAACCATCCTGACTGTTATTGACACCACAAGGAAGGATTGTTAAAACGGGTTCCTTGCGTTAAGGTTCTTTCCAGGACAGCTTCTCTCCTGTCTCTATTGGAGGATGCGTTTTGCTGCATATTTTGTTTCTCTTAAAGTTTAGGGTCCTTTTAACAATTCACAGCTGCCACCGCTCTGTGCTAAACTCTTGCTTGTTTTTTAAGGGGTGTTCTACAGTCCCAGCTGCTGCAGGATCATGTTCTGTTCTGTTCCATGTATTTAAACGAGATGGTTGATTTATACCAAGAGCAGCCCGGCTTCTGCTTAGCTCTGGTCTGTAATCCCTTCAATCTGCATTCCTCAGTTTTCACTTCCAGATGGGTTCTGGATTTGGGGGTGTTTTCCCATGTTCACCTGCATCTCAGGGTCTTATTTCACATTTTTCAGCTGTTATTTTTGGAAACACTGTTCCTGGCCTGCACGTATGAGCAAGTTCCCAAAGTGCTTGTTGCGGTCCTTTCGTGTGCTGCCCCCAGTGTGTATGAAGGGAGGCAGGTCACTTAGCCATTAAAAAGCAAAACAAAACAAAAAATGAAGTTTTATGAATGTCATTTTAAACATGGCTGTTTCTGGAACTGAACCTAGGAGTGTTTTTTGGAATGCACGCTCTCTCTTACTTTTATCATTGAGCAAGCCTTATTTTTAGTTTGCTGATGCTTCTGGATGGAGAGAGCGATGTAGTTGCTCACAGTAGTTGCCAGTGCTGTGCAGAGATCGGGAGGGCCAGGTAACCAGTTGCTCAAACATTGTCATCATCTTAAGTTTTTCCTGAATTCCACCATCCAAGGTAAGCAGGATACTTGTCACCATTTTCTGGTGAGAGATGAACGCCCTTTCTTGGCAGTGTTGCGCTTTGTTTACCCTCAAGTTCTTCTGGAAAATATATCAACATACTGACTACAAGTCCTAGCATCTTTCACAGAGGAAAATTCAAGCTGTACATCCTTGTCTGTGCCACAGCTGCTGTGTGCACACTTGTTAGAAAAGGGGTTGTTGTGGCCAGTCAGTCTCCTTGTCCTTTGGGTGGGGACCAAAGCACTGATTTCCATCCATCTTCCTTTGTTTGCTGTAGTCTCCGTGGAGTACCCTAACCCATGATATGTGCTTTTTGCTACTTTAAATGTCTTTTCCAGGAGAGCATGCTGATGTCAATGGCTCACTGTAGTCTCAGCAGGTGGCATGGTACCAAGCACTCCTGAAATATCAGCCCTACAGGCAAATTTGCCTTTTCCTAATCTTTTGAGTGCTTATTTAAAATATATCTCTCTGCATGCATGAAGTGTTTGTGACACTCCTCTGCCATTTATAATAACTTCAGAAATTGCTGGAGTGGCTGGAAGATGAACCTTCGTTGTTTTCCTCTGGCTTTTATGCTCTGCCCTTAGAGACTAGATGTGTTGTGCTGTGGGAAGGTGTGTGCTCTGGGCTGTGTAGGTTCAGAACATGTACAGGAGCTATCTGAAGAACTTATCTGTAGGTTCTCGATATCTGGAAGTAGTTTTAGAGGCCTCCAGCTTCATCATACATTTCTAGTGTGTTAGATGTGGAGAGGGGGTGTTCCCTCCAATGCTGGGCTTAATGAGTCTCCATTATTTCACTGAGAAAAATAGAAAAAACAAATTATTAGCAATCCTGCTCCAGCTTGACTTGATGCATATAAAATTTGCAAGTAGTGGGGAAAGGGAGAACAGAACTGGCCTGGAGCATCTTCCTTGCAGTGGAGACTGTCAACCTTCAGTCTTCTAGATGAGAAGCTCAAAAGTTTGGAGTCAAAAACTTCCACCAAGGCAACCTAGTGTGGTTGCAGCTCTGTCCCTGCCAAGGTTCTGGCATTAAAGCAAACACTCAGATTCCTTGTGGTCTTGGCAATAAACCACTGACACTCCTGATGCAGTGCCAGAAGGCAGTGGCAGCTGTCTAAAAGAAGGGTGGATAGAGGTAAATGAGTAGAGTTCATAAACCCAAAGGGCAGTTGGGATAGTCCATCCCTCTCTCCCACTCGAGGGTAATTTGTCCTATAATCTGATTGGAGGCATTTTGTCAATCTTTAGCTGGCTGCCATAGAACGTTGTTTTTACTACAGATAAGGGTTCATGCTTTTGATCAAAGTACATGTGCACTGAAACATACTCAAAGCTGAGACAGTCAGATTCCAGTTTTCTCATAGCTGGAACAGAGTGCCCAACCTGGGAGCTAACTTTGTTCCCACATTGCTGTTTCTTCTGTGAAGTTTGCTGAAAGAGAAGCTTGTACATAGACCCTGCTATTCTGCTAGGCTTCGAAAAAAAAACCCCCAAGAGCAATGGTGCTGATGCATACTGCAGCGTAGCTGATCGCTTCTGTCACCGACACGACACGCAAAGGCAGACATCCAACAGCTGTTCTGATAAAATAAAAGCCCAGAAGAGGTCTGTGTAGCTGATTCTTGTTGCTCCTATTTTTACCTTTCCTTTTGATCAGGAGTTGGCCCGGCTTGGAAGGAAGAAGCATGAAAGCAGATGCCCACATATACACGAGTGGCTAGCGCTTCTAGCCATAAAACAATTTTATTTTTTTTGCTGTGTCTGACTTTACCTGTTGTCCTGGTGCTGTTAAAGTCTGCAGGTCACAAAAATCTGGTTCTTACAACAGGATTTAAGCACTGAAGCTGTTAATTCCTTCTGTCTGCTCCCACCCACAAGCACTAATGGGGATTGTATACGAGTAGTTCGGACTGTTGTAGTTGATCTCCCAACTAAGAGAGGCTGGGGCAGTGTTAAGGAATAAGTACTGCTGTGCAGTATGAACTCCACCCTTGTACTCAGCGATAAGGGGAAGGACAAAGACGGAACTAAGTACCCCACTACCTGTGGCTGAGGGAGTCAACACAATCTGTTTATAGACATTTAAAACCACAGATACCCAAAATGGTTGTGGGGCTTGGTTCTGGTGGGTTTTGTTTGTTGCGCTTTGATGCTGTTCACAGCACAAGCCAAAATACCGAGCTGCTCCTGCACCTCCTGGCCAAGCTGGGTTTTAGATTCAAGAGCCATTCAGTCTTGAGTTACTGATCTGAAACGATGGGGTGCTACTTATGTCTCAGTAAACTGGGCCTCTGGGTACTCAAGTGCAGGTTCCTGCTTGCTCACTTTGGTCTGTTTAGTTTCCATTTGTAGTTATTGGATGGCAGCTTCAAGATTATAATCTGGAATATTTGCAACTCAGGAAAGAGTTAATTTATCTAGCAATGTTAACTCAATTATTTATCTCTTGTGTGTCCTAAAGAACAAATGTATATTGAGGTGAATATTTAAAAGCTAATAGGAAATTCAGTGCAGTTGATTTACTTTTTTATTTCTGACTATAATTGTAATAATATTTAAGTATTTTCACATTTTTTCATTTCCTTATTTGTTTGTTCCTTTTTCCCTTGGAAAAATAAACCAAGTGAGTAGGTTTGATGAACAGCGTTGTTGGAGAACTATTTGCTGCTGAAAGCTCAGAAAACTGAAATCACCTTCTGTTTGAAGGAACAAACCCACCGCAAAAAGGGGGAAAATTCAGGTGTGCGGGAGCTCCCACCCTCCCTCCCCGTCCAAAGTAAACCGGGCCGGCTCC
>NW_010313767.1:0-2113 GCF_000700745.2 Antrostomus carolinensis
GTGGGGCGTGCGTGTCCCTGCTGAGTCCCACCGCCCGCGGGTGGCAGGGTGGGGAGGAAAGAAAGGCAATGCAGGCCTCGGTGCGTACATTCAGATGTTGTAATATTCAGCACGGTTACACCCCGCGGGGTCAGGACACGTCCCCCCGTCAGACAGAGCTTTAAGTTCTTTACGGTTACAAGGAAACTCTGGAACAGTTATAATAGTTAGAAAAAAAACCACAAGGTACCGAACAAACATTATCTCACATACAATCAATTTAAACATTTAAATTGATTATAATTTTGCTAAAATATTAACACAAGTACTGTTTGTGCTGCTAAAATTTCAGTGTTCCCTCTAAGGAAAATATTGCTACAGCTCTACAGAATCCACCGTCCCTGGGTTCAAATCCTTTGCCCTTTTTTTTCCCCCCCCCAGCAAGACTGACTCCAGAAAAATCACAAGGGTCACGTAATTAATTTTGGTTTATACCCTCCTGGGGTTTGGGTGTCCCTGGTCTAGTTAATGTGAGGATGTCCCTCTGCTGGTACGGGCCACCTGCAGATGCCACTGGGTCACCTCTTCCTCACTCCGGGCATTAGATGAGCAAGTGACACCACTGCCACAGGAATGCAGCGTCCTCCGCTCTCCTCCTGCCGCCACCGCTGCAGGGAGTGGGGACAGGCAGTGGGGCTGGGCACTACACACCTCAAAGTGGGTGCAAAGGTGTCCAGAGAGAGAGGAGAGGAGGGGGCTCCTCTGCTGTCGCTGTTGGGAAAGCCCATGGTGGAGACTGGTGGGACACCAGGTCTCGGTGTGATCACACGTGCTGGGGAGGCTGCAGGGGTGTGGGAGAAGCGTCCCAGTTGGGAAACGCTGCTTGGAAAATCCCCCCGTGGCTCCGGCGCTGCCAGGAGAGCGGGAAGAGCTCAGCACCAGCAAAGCCACAGCTGCACACGCACGTTTGAACCCGGGCTGGGCAGCGGGGACTCGAGCAACGCGCTTTGTCACCGACAACGACCGCTCGTCACGAGATTCCCTGCTCATTCCTGAATGGATTTATTGGCAATTTAGCAGCAGAAATGATGCTAAATTGTTAACGATGCTGGGTTAACGATGACAAAAAACCTGCTGGATGGTTCTGCTCCAAGGAGAGCTGGGGCAGCCCAGTAACTATTGCTTGTCACGAGGTCAGGAGGCAGCACACAACTTCTGCCGGTGTAAAGCAGCAAGGAGAAAGCCCCGCTCCTGGCCGCGGTGAGCTGGGAGAGCCGGGGGCTTCTAGGGACGGAGCTGCCACCGAGGTGGTTGGGAATTCAAGTTTCAGCTCCTCTGCTCAGTCCTTAGTGACAAACAGCTCAGGTCACGGCCACCGCGCAGGCAGGCGGGTGGGGAGAGCAGGCGGGAGGGAGGCTGACGAGGAGCTACTGGATTTTGCACATGGAGTTGTTTTTGCCACGGCAGGAATTTTTGCAGCTGAAAACCACAACTCGGGCTCTTGCCTGGGCGGTTTTCATTCATTCATTCTCTTCTCCCACTGTTTGCAAACAGGGAGCCCTGAGCTCCCACACGATGGACCTCAAGGGCCTGCAAAGTCTTTCCAATTCTCCATCAGGATTCCTCATTTCTAGAGACCGGAGGGTAAAACGCACGTTCCCACCCGAGATTCTGCTGCAGCTGATGACAGATGGTGGCTGCTCCCAGGATAAAAATGCAAGTTCAATACTGTTCCTAATTGACTTGGACTTTGAGTCGCTGAGACACCCCCCCCTTTGGAGCTGGCAGCTCTGGGTTTGAGTGTGAGGAAGCGCTCAGCGTTTCCAACCAGAAACTATTTGTATAGAGTCACAGAATCACAGACCCATCAAATGCTGTGAGCTGGGAGGGACCCACAAGGATCATGGAGTCCAACTGCTGTCCCTGCACAGGACAATCCCAACATTCACACCATGTCCCTGAGGGCCTTGGCCAAATGCTGCTGGAATCTTGTCAGGCTTGGTGCCATGAGCACCTCCCTGGGGAGCCTGTTCCAGTGCTCCACCACCCTCTGCCTCAAGAACCTTTTCCTCATGGCCAACCTCCCCCTCCCCTGCCACATCTTCCTGCCATTTCCTAGTTGTAAATTCACAAA
>NW_010313767.1:2194-2509 GCF_000700745.2 Antrostomus carolinensis
CTGGTTTCCAGTTTCAAACAATAACTTTTTGCCTCCTCAACCAGAACCCTGTTGGTTGAAGCGCAGAAGCAACGTCGACATTCAGCATCACCCCAACCCGCTGCGCCCCCCACACCGCCCACATCCCAAGCTAAGTTTGAAACACTCCTTTGGATTTCTTTTGTACAGTAAATATATACAAATAAAAGCCACAGACACCACTTAGTTCTTTGTGAATTTGGCACTTTCCATGGAATAGGTGGAGGAAAGCTCTGCAGCAGGAGCAGCACGGGGTCAACCTCCCCAGTGCCACCCACCCACCCTCACCACCACCAC
>NW_010313768.1:0-3994 GCF_000700745.2 Antrostomus carolinensis
GGTCCCTTCCAACCCAACCCAGTCTGGGATCATATGACTGTGCTGCTGCTTTTCCAAGATGGCAGCACTACCCACATGGGACCCTCAGATGTGCCGTAGAGTGAAAAGGATCCAGCAACACCTCGATAAAGCATCTCCTGACCAAGGCTCCCCACCACAGGCCCTCTGTGCACACGTACCAATGGGGGGTCCTGATGGCACCATGCATTTCTTCTCTGCCTTCACAGCAGGAGGAGCTGTCTGCAGCTTGGCAGTGGCCTGGTCAATGATCCACTGCACCGTCCCCTCATCCAAACGGGGAAAAGGCTTCTGGTGGAGGCGCAGATGACAGCCCTCCGTGGGCTTCTGTACCTTGTGCATGGTCACTGCTGGGTACGGGTTCTCCTGGAAGACCAAAGACAGTTTATTTTCAGGCACGTGGCCATCACAGCACAGCTGGAGTGCTGGGGTCAGTGTTGGGTCCCTGACTCCAAGAAGGACATGGAGGTGCTGGAGCGTGTCCAGAGAAGGGAACGGAGCTGGGGAAGGGTCTGGAGCACAAGTGTGCTGAGTTCCCTTGTGGCTGAGGGAACTGGGGGTGTTGAGCCTGGAGAAAAGGAGGCTGAGGGGAGACCTTCTGGCTCTGTGCAAGTCCCTTGGAGGAGGGTGGAGAGAGGTGGGGGTGGGTCTGTTCAACCAAGGCCCAAGGGACAGGCCAAGAGGAAATGGGCTCCAGTTGTGGCCAGGGCAGTTGAGATGGGATGTGAGGAAGAATTTCTTTGCTGCAAGGGTTCTGAGGCATTGGAAGGGGTTGCCCAGGGCAGTGGTGGAGTCCCCAGCCCTGGAGGGATTGAAGAGTCGTGTAGACACAGTGCTGAGGGACATGGGTCAGTCATAGGGGACTGGTCAGTGTTGGGTTCATGGTTGGACTCCATGATCTCAAAGGGCTTTTCCAATCCAGGCCATTCTGGGATTCTGGGATTTGGTGATCACACGTCCCCTCCCAGAGCAGGAGCCCATCCTTCAGCCACCTCCACTGCTCTGTGGCCAAACACTCTCCCAACCAGTATCTACAACCCCCTGAGACCTGCAGCCCCAAGGCCAGGCTGTCTGGGGGGCAGTGCCAGCCCGCTCAGCTCCCAGGAGCCACAGGGACACCTCACTTTGTCCCCAGACACGGCAGCGAGCCCAGCACCATGCAGGGGATCTCTCCTGAGATGGCTGAGGGACCTGCAGGTGCTGCTCTGCTTTTGGAAGACCTTTGCTGGATCAAACACCAAGCAGAGCCGCTGCTCCAGAGCAAAGGCAGGGAGTGCCTGATCCCTACATCACCTGAATCCCAGGAATTCTGCCCCTGGGAGCAGCTCACCCCAGGCCAGACCCCTCTGGGCCCATCAGCAGGTGCCCTGCCCCGCCTGACAGCTTGGGGTGGGATGAGATCACGCACCACAAGCATCAGTTCCAGCAAGAGCACAGACTGACCAGGGGGACAGACTGACCATGGGGACAGACTGACCAGGGCTGTGACCCAGGCTCTCCCTGCCCCATCCCCAGCTCCGAGCAGCTTCTCCCTCCCATGCTCCAGCCTCCTGGACTCACGTTCTTGTAGAGTTTCTCCGCCAGCTCCTTGATGTGCCGCAGGATCTTCTGCTTGTTCCCCTCCTCTGCGCGCATGCGCTTCACCTCGTAAGCCACGAGCTGGGAGAAGAGGAGATGGGTGAGAGGAGCAACTGTCTGCTGGGCAGGATCCAGCCACCTCCTTTTGGATGTGAGGAAGAATTTCTTTGCTGCAAGGGTTCTGAGGCATTGGAAGGGGTTGCCCAGGGCAGTGGTGGAGTCCCCATCCCTGGAGGGATTGAAGAGTCGTGTAGACACAGTGCTGAGGGACATGGGTTAGTCACAGGGGACTGGTCAGTGTTGGGTTCATGGTTGGACTCCATGATCTCAAAGGGCTTTTCCAATCAAACAGTTCTATGATTCCACGAATCCCGTGCCCCAGCTCCATCCCTGGGTGCAAGGCTGCAGCTGGAGTGTCACAGCAGATCCCCAGCTCAGTCCCTCAAGGGGCAGGGAGAGCTGAGCAGAGAAGGACACACAGGACGGCCGGGCAGGGGGGTTCTGCTCCCAAACTGTCACTTACCTCATCGAAGAGGTCGATGGAGCGGTACGGGGCCCCCCGCTCGGTGACGAAGCCAGCAAAGGCCATTCCCTCCAGAACCTTGGTGAGGAAGTCATCCTCCATCAGCCCCCGCTGCCCAAGGAAGGCTGCCTGGAAGAGGGGAGAGGACACAGGGTCAGCAGCACTGTCCAGCGTGCTGACGTGGATGGAGAAAATCTTTGACTTCAGAAAGGAACACAGAAGATTTCACCAGTTCCTGAAACTGAGGAACTCATTCCACCATGAGCTGTAAATACACAGGAATTCTGTGACTGCAACAAAAATACTAGTGCAGGACAAGCTCAAAGTTCATCATGTGTCCAGTTCTGGAGCCCCCATCACAAGAGAGACCTGGAGCAGTTGGAACAAGTCCAGAGGAGGCCACGAGGATGATGCGAGGGCTGGAGCAGCTCTGCTGTGAGGACAGGCTGAGAGAGTTGGGGCTGTTCAGCCTGGAGAAGAGAAGGCTCCGGGGAGACCTTCTAGTGGCCTCCCAGTACCTGAAGGAGCTCCAGGAAGGCTGGGGAGGGACTTTTCATAAGGGCAGTTAATGACAAAACAAGGGGAAATGGGTTTAAACTGAAAGAGGGGGGGTTTAGATGAGATATTAGGAAGAAGTTCTTCACTGTGAGGGTGGTCAGACACTGGAACAGGTTGGCCAAGGAAGTTGTGGATGTCTCCTCCCTGGAAGTGTTCTTGGCCAGGTTGGAAGAGGCTTTGAGCAACCTGGTCTAGTGGAAGGTGTCCCTGCTGATGGCAGGGGGCTTGGAACTGGGTGAGCTGTAAGGTTCCTTCCAACCCAAACCAGTCTGTGATTCTATGAAGTGTCTTTTAATGCCAGAGGAGTAACGTGGTGGAACTTGGCTGACACTAACTATAGCGCTTTTCTAACATCTGATGACTACCTGGTAATAAACCAGTTGAAGGAGAGGAAACCAATGGTCACGGGAGGAAATGTGCTGTCGTTTTGGCACGTCATGATGACAGCAAAGGATTGTTGACAATTTTGGTTTTCAACAAAAAAAAACATATGAAAGAAATGGAAAATTCTTTGTAGTGTCTTTGTCACCTCGGTGGGGGAAAAATGAAAAGCAAAACTGGGTGGGTTCAACCAAGGAACAAGGGACAGGCCAAGAGGAAATGGGCTGAAGTTGTGGCCAGGGCAGTTGAGATGGGATGGGAGGAAGAATTTCTTTGCTGCAAGGGTTCTGAGGCATTGGAAGGGGTTGCCCAGGGCAGTGGTGGAGTCCCCATCCCTGGAGGGATTGAAGAGTCGTGTAGACACAGTGCTGAGGGACATGGGTTAGTCATAGGGGACTGGTCAGTGTTGGGTTCATGATGGGACTCCATAATCTCAAAGGGCTTTTCCAATCCAGGTCATTCTGGGGTTCTGGGATTCTGGGATTTGGGAGCAGTTGCTGGAAGAGCTCCTGCTCCTCTGAACACCCTCAGATGCTGCTGTGACAAGAGCAGCTAAAGAAGTGAAATTCAGGTTATTTTGTGCTGCGTGTTGCTGCTGCACAGAATGATTTTCTCAAATGGCAGTTTGTTACACTCCAGCCACTTCACAGCACTTTCAGGAAAAGACACTTTCCCATGTTTACAATTTTATGGAAACACTGAACCTTTGTCAGGAATCTTTATTGAGCAGAAGAATACAGCTCAGACCCTTAGGAACACGCTGCTGACGTTAAATGCCAGAGACCAGAGGACGTTTCCAGTGCAGAGCGGGGCTGTGGGCTGTGGGCTGTGGTCACGTCAAGCTGTGACACTGGGGTCAGAGAATCCCAGACTGGTTTGGGTTGGAAGGGACCTGAAAGCTCACCCAGTCCCAACCCCTCTGCAAGCAGCAGGGAA
>NW_010313768.1:4069-5248 GCF_000700745.2 Antrostomus carolinensis
ACCCCTCCGAGGGAGGACCAGCCACAGCTTCTCTGGCCAACCTGGGACACTGTCTCACCACCCTCACACCAAACAATTTCTTCCTCACATCTCAGCTCCATCTCCCCTCTGACACTTTCAAGCCATCACCCCTCGTCCTGTTACTCCCTGCCCTTGGCCAAGGTCCCTCCTCAGCTTTCTTGTAGTCCCTCTACTCTTGCTCCTTGTCTGTTGCCTTCTCCTGTGTTATCCACAGCTGCCCAAACACTTCAAGCTTCTCCCTGCCCTGCCAGCCCTTCTGCTGCAGGTAACAGCCCAGAAGTGCTGGGGAAGGCAGGCTCTGTCTCCTTCCTCTCCCCAGATCTTCAGAAAATCCCCAGCTCTGGGACAGGACGTGATGGACACTTTCCATGAGCTTCAAAAGCTGCCTGCCATCAGGCACAGCAGCACATCTGACCACACACGGGCATCAATCGGGAAGTGCCACCCGACCTGCAAGACCTTGGGACAGTCAAGGACAAACAAGGGATGGAAGTGGACCCAGAGTGATGTAGGAGAGGTCACCCCCTGGAAAAGCAGACTCTACATATGGTTGTACTTGTGCAAACCTCCTCACAGATCACCTCATCCCAACCTCTGCCCATCCCATCTGGGCAAGACTTGGTCCATAGTTTGGGAAAATTCTGGCACATGGATGGAGGCCGAGGAGCTGGGTCACGGCAGGAACACGCTCCCTGCCCTCCCGCACTGGCCAGGCCCCCAGGGCTTCCCCCCTTCCCATCACACCGCTCCCAGCAGTGGCTGTTTCCTCACTGGGAGCTCAGGGCTGGGTGCCAGGGGTGCTGCCCAGCCCCTGCACCCGTGCTGGTGTCTCACCTTGTGGAACCGGATGACGGGCTCGGGATGGATTCGGATGATGTGCAGACACCAGCGATAGCCCTGCAGCAACTGTGCAAACAAGCGGAGGAAAACAGCCCGGATCTCCTTGTCCTGCAAAGAGGGAAGGACGGGGTGGTCACAGCGAGGACAGGCAGAAGGTGCAGAGAACCCAGATCAAGGGAGGAGCAATTTACATCTAGCACAGAGACCAGGGGATAGAACCACATGTCAGGGTCAGCTCCTGTCCCCTTAGGGGCTGGAGCATCTGCCTGATGAGGAGAGGCTGAGAGAGATGGGCCTCTCCAGCCTGGAGAAGAGCAG
>NW_010313768.1:5475-5851 GCF_000700745.2 Antrostomus carolinensis
ATTCCAACCCCCCCTGGACCCCATCGTGTGCAACCTGCTGGAGATGGCCCTGCTTTGGCAGGGGGGGACGGCAGCCTCACAGGAGGGCTCCCCTTCCTCCCCACCCCACTCACCTGCATTTTGAGAGAAGAGGCAGAAATCGTTGAAGGGGGGAATGCGAGATCTGCCACCTCCAGCTCCGGGTCCAGGACCTGCACAGACAAGGCACAAAGCACGATCAGCCCAGGCCCAGGAGCATCGACCTTCACTGCTGGAAAAACCACAACAGCATTTCCCAGAGACCCAACAACACCCACAGATCAGGTCTGAGGGGGTTACACTCCTCAGCCAAGGAATTCTTTGGTGCGAGAGTGGTGAGACAGTGTCCCAGGTTGGC
>NW_010313769.1:0-4607 GCF_000700745.2 Antrostomus carolinensis
TTTAGTACCACTGAGACAACCAGAGATTCCGAGGCATTCATGCAAAAGCAGCAAACATAACATTCAAAGTCTGCACCTGCTGAAGGCCAGGTGGTGCGCTGTAAGGTATCTCAGGTGGCACTAGACAGCTGTGTTTAGGCAACTGAATTGAGCATACAGTGTCTTGTTGAAAATCTTTGACTAAAAATATTTCCAGACTTTTATAGGCAGAGCAGAATGGAGGTTAGTTTAGATTTTAGTTCCATGATTATTATTGTTGATTTTAAAGAAAAATATCTTATGTCAATCCAGTTGGCCCTCAATATATTATCAAAGCATGTTATTGACAAACAATATTCACAGGAGTTTACAATGAATTTCTAAAAGCAATCAAATGCCTACAAATGGATTTAGTGAGGATTTTATTTACAGGGAAACAGATTTCCAAAATACATGAATTTTTTTTCTTTCACCAGTAAAAATATATTCTTGTAAATTGTAAAGATTCTTGCATTTGTAAGGATGCATTTTGAGCAAGTGGATGTTATCAATAAGAGACTAGTAATCTCTTTAAATGAGTGCACTTATAAGCATCTCAGACTATTATTCCCATAACCCACAAATCTTCAGAATAAAAGGGGTTAAAAGGAAGTAGAGTGAGGAATTAAAAACAACTAAGCAACAGCTTACATTTCAGATAAATACAGCTTTGGTCATCACAGTGTCTTAGAATATTAAAACAATGGTGGTGAGCTGAAGATACATGCAATGCAGGGATTAGTTTTACTCCAACCAGTAGTGTTGGAAAACAGGTTTCTATGTTACACAAAGAAGTAACACTCATTTTTTATGGGGACTCTAAGTTCCTTGGAAAAATCCCAATATTTTTCAATATAAAAGGACAAGAGAAGAGATGTACAGAAAAAAATTGAATTATCTGTTCTTTGTCTCACATTGTTGTTTCATGAGCAAGTCTTACAGAGAAAGAAGAAAGTCACTTTGCAGTCCTCCTGGGCTATAGCAATTGTGTATGAATCCATAATGTTCTCTCATCCATGTATCACTGGGGAGGGAAAAATCAAAGTAAGCTTTCTCTTCCAGCCCTGCAGTGTGCTTACTTTCTCTTTTTGCTGTTTATGTGCTCTCTTTACTCCTGAAATAATATTAAAAACACATAATAAAAAAATTAACCATTTGATTTAAACCATGTTGTTTGTCTTAAACAGCATGTACAGAAATGGTCATCCACCCCTAAAATCAAACTCCCAGAAAAAAAAAAAAATAATCCGCAATAGCTATCATGAATTGGGAGAGTGTTTTACATTTCCTTCAGCATAAAACAGGGAAAAATAAATCCCATCAGTAAGTAAATGAAGTGGATCTCAGCGTAACCAATCTATGAGCTGAAAATTAGTTTAATTCCCATGGTGGGAAGGTTAAGAGATTCATAGATTAGAAGGCCAGAAGGAACTGTTGTGATCAAATTTATAAACTTATGCAAAGATTTTCAAAGGCATAGAAGACATTTGGGTACCTAATTCCCACTGACTTACAAAAGAAGTTGGATTTTAATTGTGAGTTCATTTTAAAACGCCCCTTTCAAAGAATAATAATTTAACCAATACCCTGAATCCTAAATCATGATGCATAGTAGCCAATGACATCCATGATTCAGTTATCTGTATCTTAACTTTGTCAAAATGCAATAAAACTGTAGCATCCCCAGTGCCCAGTATTTTAACCCTGACATTACCTACAGAGGAAATAAAAGAAATTTGATCACTAGACCTATTCACAGACCTGGGCAGCCATGGTGGTGATGAAAGTATTTTTAGATTGAAACATGAAACACAACTTTTGTATTGCTTCAATCTGAAGTAAGTAGAAGTACACCCAAAATCTTACACCTTGAGGGAAAACACATTTCTTATTCAATTTATTTGATAAAAATATTCCTCCTCTGTGCAAGATGACCTGATAACATCACCACGTGATAAATTACAGGTTTTTGAAGCTTGCTAGAGCACAGGCAAGATCTATTGCATTCAACTTGGAAGGGGTTAAATGTATTCCAGTTACCAAAAAGGACCAGCCTCCAGGAAGACATGACACATTAATCAAGAACTTGAGGAAGTTTGTTCATTTCTTCAAATAAACTGTTTCTTCACAGTCTACTTCCTATATTTAAATATAGTTTATCTTAGTTTTAAAAATAGCATTTAAAAATGCTAATGCAACAACAGGGAACAGAGGAACAGAGGAACAGAGGAAGTTTTATGCTGGATGAGAGAGTGATCCATCTATTCCTAGCATCCGGTCTCCAACAGTGGCTGTTAACAGGAACTCTTATTTTATTAGATATATCTGGTGTCTCCTAATTAAAGTTTTAAAACTAGTTATATTTTTCTGCTGTTAAGTTTTGTTACATTTATCTATTTATTTATTTCACCATCACCAGCTATGCTTTCTGCAGTGTGACCAGAAACACAACTGCATACTTTTTTTTTTTTTATTCCAACTTTTACTTTATTCCAACAGTTGAAACTTTTTTCCAGCAGTTATATTTTGAAAATTCCTCTTGGTCTGAAAGAATTTCTCTTCTTGTAGAACTGAAATTTTCTTAACACAGAAGAATTTTTTTTCAGTGGAGTTGCTGTTTACTGTTTCCTTCCCAAGGTGACTGACATGCAAGCTCTGGCTGACAATATACTGACCTTCCAAGAACAAAAGAAAAGAAATCTCAGCAATGTGTTTGCTATCTAAACATCTGCAGTATTTATACAATCTCAAAAGCTGAAGAAACCACTGATTTTTTTTATACATTAGTGGGTTCCTTCTATGGTCTGGGTTCTTTACTTTTAAGTGCATTACTAGATTTAATTTCTGAAATTGTACTTTTGAGTAATTCTGGCCAACAGCTTCTTTATCTACAAAATGGAAATAAAGAGAAAATTATTTTACTTATGTGTTTTAGTGGGGAAAAGAGTAGTGTCATCTTTTCTTATAAGCAGGTTTTCCAGCCAAGTATTCTACCTAAAAAAGTAGGCTTTACTGGCTTCAACAAGTCATACTGATGCCTATCTGAAGTTCAGGTATATGCAGACTAACAGGTTTGAAATGGTAATTAAATTATTGGAAAGAGGTAGTACATTTTTTACTTTATCTTCTCCAACCACCAGCACCACCTTGTCTTTCTCTACTACTGCAAGTTGTAATAAATATTGAGAAAGAGTACTGTAAAAGAGAAAAAAAAAAATCTGTTCATTATTTTATTTCTACATTCTTCTGTAAAACAATTTTCCACCCAACTCCTCTTTAAATAGTCACGCTCAGAGTTGGGTAAAAAATTGGGTTTGTGTCTTGTAGGGAGAAATTATTTCTTATGTTGCATTTTAGCTAAGAACTGTATTTCATTTATAGGGTTATTTCATATTACTAATATCTTATGAGACAATTTCATTTGAATCTCACACCATTGATTATTAATACATGGGTTCTGTTATACAAACCAGATAATATCCCTCAAGCTAGATTTTCACCAGGCTGCTGCCTCCTTTGGCTTCTATTGTATTGAATTCAAATCTTTTTAGGTTCCTCTGTTTTTTTTTTTCTGATTTCCTCTCATACTTCCTCAGCATAAGTCTTTGTCCATTCCTCACCAAAATGAAATGTAATGACCCAGATGCCCTACCTCTCCCTTTGACCCCTCTCCCTTCACCCCCAGCCAGTGCTGACTTTCTGTGGATGCTCACAGAGCTTAAGCATTCTTTCTGTCAGAGATCATCGTACCTGTGGTAGTAAAACCATACAGATTTTTCAGTCTGCACTTTAGTTAGCACGAGGAAAATACAAATCTAAAGAAAATAAAAAAAATATTTTCCCTGACTCCATTTCCTTATTATTCTTGATCCTCCAATTATTCTATTGCTCAAAGCCCTCCAAGTTGCCTCTGTTGAAAAAAATTCAGGCTAGCTCTGTTCTCTGTTGGCTTCAAAAAGTCTGCAAACACCACAGTGCGATCAAGGTAGCTGCAATTTCACCAAGTTTACACTGAACACAGAGTCAACTCTGAGAAATCACTCATTTTACAACAGCAATACTATTTGCATGTTTGAACCAGTATCAAGTGTCAGACACCATGTGCCAGATCTGGGAGGAGCCAGCAAGGTCTGAGAGAAGAACTTGCTAACAGGAGGGATCTCTTTCTCCTTCTCTCTCTTTCTCTCCTTATCTACTTTTTGTCTTCTCTGGATCCAAAAACATTTTGTTTTTTGTTAGGCTGAATGTATTGGGTCTGATTGGAATGGAGTTGATTTTCCCCACAGCAGCCCTCAGAGTGCTGTGTTTGTATTAGTAGCTAGAAAGGTGTTGATAACACATCAGTGTTTTGGTTACTGCTGAGCAGTGCTAGCACAGCACCAAGGCTGTCTCTGTAGCATTTCCTCCTGTCAGTAGGCTGGGGGTGGGGAAGGTCTTGGGATGGGGCATAGCCAGGACAGCTGACCCAAACTGTCCAAAGGGATATTCCATACCATATGATGTCTGCTCAGAAATAAAAACAAGGGTAACGGAGGGGGAAGACGGGGCCTTCATTATTTAGGTTTGTCCTGTGGGAACCACAACGCATA
>NW_010313770.1:0-3315 GCF_000700745.2 Antrostomus carolinensis
GACAGCAGCAGAGCTCAAAAGTGACAAACTCCCGTCCATCAATGACTTGGACAGCATTTTTGGCCCCGTGCTATCCCCCAAGTCTGCTGCTGTTAACGCAGAAGACAAATGGGTCCATTTTTCTGATCAATCCCCGGAAAACACCACTTTGGAGTTGACACCCCGGGAGAAAGCGGGGACCCCGCCGGTGGTGGTGGGCAGCCCGGTCGATGCTCCAGCAGCCGCCTCCTCCCGCCCGCTCCCCTCACCGCTCCAGCTGGAAGAGGTTCACAAGAAGGTTTCTGAGCAGCCTCACCTTAAGGATGAGAACCTGGAGCCTGTCGCCTCTCCTAAAGATTTTGGGCTGGGACAAAGAGCAACCCCACCTCCCCCTCCGCCCCCCACTTACCGGACGGTGGTCTCCTCGCCCGGGCCGGGCGCCAGCAGCGGCACGGGAAGCACCAGCGGTATGTCCTGTGGTGTTGGGTGTGCTTTGGTGTGGCCATGACCGCATCTGCCGTCCCCTCCCACCTGGTTGTGCCTGGTGCCCGTGTTCCTGCTTGGCCCTTTTGTGCTTCCACGTCCCGTGTCCGCCTTTGGCCTCCTGTGTCCTCTCTCCTGCTCCCTGCTTCATGTCTGATGGTTGGATGGGTCTGGCAACCTTCCCCTGAAGCTCTCCTGAGCCACCCTTCCCACCTCTGCTACCCACATAACCACTCACTGCACGGTTTGGCAGAGGATTGTCGCTGCTGCAGCTGTGTCCTCAGTAGGCTTCAGAGTGAATAGAGGTGGAAACATTTCAGGCAAACAATCTAAGTGAGCCTCAGCACCATGGGGGGTTTAAATCTGTTGCAGACAGACAGGTCACCACACACCATCACCCCAGGGCTGCTGAGATCAAACAACCCCCAGCTCTGAGGTGACATGGGTCTGAACAGTGCTTGGTCCCTCTCAGCTGTGAGAGTGTGGATGCCCAGCAAGGTCTGGAGAAACAACTTCCAGGGTGAAGCTCTCACAAGGGCAGAACTTGATAGCTCTGTCTAGCATGTGCTGGCTTCACCTGCTTAATTATAAATGTCTGTGTGTCTATCAGGGCAAACGAGCTCCTCAGAGGTCAGCTTACAGGAGCTCTCCTGTAGTCCTTGAGAAGGTGCAGGATGCTCGTGGTATTTGAGGGCTCTTATTGTACCAGTGCAGCCAAGATGTGCAAATCCTGGTCCTCACCAGCCCCTGTGCTGCTGTTCTATACCCACGAGGAATTATTGTTGTGAGCAGCACCCCCACAGAGCCTTGCAGGCACCTCCACCCGTGTAGGTGGTGGGAGATGATGGGTGTGTTGGGTGTGCAGGTCCCCAGCCCTGTGCCCGACTGCTGTCACCAGCCTTCTGTGAGCTTGAACATCGTGCCATCTGCTTGGGGGGATCTGCCACCTCCTCTGGGGGGGCTGCTGGGGCTGCAAGTGTGGCTTTGCTTCAGTGGTGGTGGCTTTTCTGTGCTGGCTTGGTGAGGTGATGGGAGGTGGGTGGGGGTCCCTGTGGGGCTGCAATATCCAAATATTGGTGGCACTGGTCAGAGCTGGGACTTCTCTGGGAATTTGGCAGCAAGAAACAGCACCTTTGTTCCTACACTGCTCTTCATCCCGATGTCAACTGAGCAGAGATGCAGAGGATGGGGACATGCTGGTGGGCCCACGCATGGGGATGGATGGAGAAACCCCCCTCACACCAGTCAGGGGCTGGCTGCTTGGGAAGATCTGCATCACTTCACGTGAAATTATCTCCTGTCTCCGGTCAGCATGTCCTGCAGCCCCCTGACACCTCACCTCACCCACCTCAGGACAGTGTGAGCCTTGAAATCCACACACAAAAATCACACAAACCTTCAGAAAGCTGCATCCCAGCCTGGGTGTAGGGTGAGAATCCAGCACCCTTCCCGCTCCTCCTGCCTTCTCCATCATCCCAACACCCCCTTGATGCATCAGGCCCTGGGGATGTCTGGCTTTGGGATTGCTGTGGGGCAGAGCCATGCCCAGGACACTCTCCTGCCATTGCATCCCATGGGGACATGGGCTTGTGGGTGTCACCGAGGCAGGGCTGGGGGACCCCTGTCCCAATGGGCTCCTGATTTCATGCTCATTCACAACACCCTGCCAGTGTTTCTTGGTGTAGAAAGTATCTAGAGGTACATCGGTCTCCCAGGGACCTTCAATACTCTGGGTCTGGCAGGGCTTTGGCAAATGCACCCTCAACATCTCCAGCTTGTGACGCTCATCCAGTGCCACTAGGTTGCTTTTCCTGAATAATTCCTATTTTATGAGGCATTTATTGGGATAAGGAAGGAAAAATTCAAACTTTGGTTGCCCAATTAGGCATCTAAATAACAACACCTTGAATTTTGGAGTTGCACAAATGAATGGCCAGGATTTACTCTCTTTAAACAAGCCCATCTCTCATCTCAGCCTTCTGTCACTGTCCTCTCAGTCTCATTTCTATCCATCCAGCTTTGACATTTCCTTCATCCAACTCATCACCCCCCAAATTTTAAACTGATTCTCTTGTAAGTGGGGGAAAAATGAAGCTCAACACATCATCTTATTGTCACTGTGAGCAAAACACACTGCCCTGCGGATGGGAACACCAGCTTCGTCATCCTACAAAGTGGGGTCTGTGTCCCCCCCAGCTCCTGCCACCCCTCTTGGCTTGGTGCAATCCCCAACAGCTCTTTACAGCACCAGTTATTGCTGAATTTACCCCAAAATAAATTTCTATATGTGGAGAAAAATAACCTGCTGGGTGTCCTCTTAACTATCTGTTAAAATCTGTATTTCATTGCAAAAAGTCCCCCTCTGCACCAAGGCAGCAGCTGCTGGGGACCAGAGGAACCTTGATGACAGCTCACTCTTCTGCTCCAAAACTCTCCCAGGGGGCTGGGAAATGCTTTGTGCTCCCACCAAATCCCATAACCTTTCTTTTCCACCCTTCCTCTTCTTCATCCGGACAAAGCTTTGTCCCTCTCACCAGGACCCCTCATTCCCAAGACTCTGCTCACCGGCTGGGAGCTTGTGGAGCTCCAAGAGCTGTGGTGGCATCACCATCAGCTTCTACAAGGCTTGAACTCCTTCTCCACACATAATTTGTCCCCTGCCTGTGTTGCTGGTTTTCAGGTAAAGCTGTAAGCCTCCTCTGATGAGGTTTGCACAACATTCCAGACCGAGGACAGCCCCTGTGAGAAATCCATCGGCATCAGCGATCCCAAAAAGCTCTTCTCCTGCACGGAGCAATGGTCAAGGGGAGCTTGTGTGGGATGGCTCCTGGGGATGAAGCTGTTGCTTTAAGA
>NW_010313771.1:0-1503 GCF_000700745.2 Antrostomus carolinensis
AACCCTCTATACCAGTGAGTTGGAAAATAAGCGAAATAGTTTGAGAGCTGTTCTATAGGCTGCCACTATTTCTCGTAGAGAGGAGACCTGAAAAGATGAATAGTATTACACAAAAGCTAGAGGCTGATCTGAAGAGGTGTAAGAACAAATGAAGAAGAAATTAGGGGAAGCAGATGGGTAAAAAAGCTCATTGCAGTTACAGTTAATGCTTACAAAACTCTTCTTTGGGGGACAGCAACAAAATTTTGTACTTTTTTTAGAGTTGGAGAAATCTGTGTGATATCTTCATGGGGAGTCACAGCCTGCCTGCCTGTTTTGGTCATCTTCAGAGGATAAACGTAGAGTGCAGCAGGCCAGCTTCATTCATTTGTCCTTTGGGATGACCTGATGTTTTGTTAGAAGGTATTACACTGAATTGAAAGGTTCCTGTGGAAGAGATTGAGTGAACAGGATCATGTGTGTGCTGGACATGGTATGGTTCTTCTAAGCGTAAAAATGAAGCTTTCCTAGTGAACAAATCTAATGTACTTACTATGAGTGTAGTAAAACAAGACCTGAAAGCTCAGGTTCTGTTTTCTGGTCAAATTGTATCAGTTTCAGTGACTTCTGACAGCATAATTGTTTTATTCTGGAGCTATACTTCACTTCTGGCCAACAGACCTAGATCAGTTGACAGTGATACTAATGTAATGTGTTAATTGAATTTTTGTGTTACTGTAGAAGATGCAGGAAGTGAACAGGACCCCTGGGCTAAGAGGTTCAGTTGCTTTGCTGTTCTGTTTTCAACTGATTGTTTAAGCCAAACCCATTTAAAATACTGACTTAGCAACATTCAGTTCAAGATGAATAGGAAAATGTTTGCATTGTTTTCTGAGTAATGCTTTATCAGGTTTAGTCATTCTTTCCATCACTACAGGAGATGGAGTCTTTTATCTGAGATTCCAGTGCAGCACTCTGTGGGGAGGAGTGGAATTGGGCTGTGCCACTAACAACATGTGGAAATTCAATACTGCCTTTTAAAGAGCTGAGTGTGAGTGCTATAGGAGAGCTCTGGCTGATGAAAAGTACTGTTGTGTGCCCCCTCCTACAACTAGGTTGGTTGTTGATGCTTGGTAGCTCCTGGCATGCTGTCCCTCAGAGGAGACCTACTAGGCCTTTGTGGTTCCGTATTTCTGGCGTTGCAGTGCTAGAACTGAGTGCCGATTCCACGTGTGCTTGCTCAGAAATCCTGGAGAAGAAAAATGGTGATTATGCTGGAATGTGTTCAGGATTGGTTTAGTTTTGTATCCTCCCTTCCCTTCACATCTTGCCTCTCTGCTGTTTCTGTGCTTTGCCAGTCTTCATGTGACGAAGAGAGTGAGAGCAGGAGCAGCATTAGGTCCTTGCTTTACAATATTGGTGGTGCCATTTCTCACCTTGCTGTCTGAGACACTTTTGACCACCCATCACAGGTCTATTAAACCGTAAAGTTATGTAGTACAAAGCATCTTCATACAAACAGGG
>NW_010313772.1:0-368 GCF_000700745.2 Antrostomus carolinensis
AGAGTCCAGCAGAGAGCCACAAAGATGATGATGAGCCTGAAGCATCTGCCTTATGAGGAGAGGCTGAGAGAGCTGGGACTCTTCAGCCTGGAGAAGAGATTGAGAAGGGACCTTATCAATGTCTATAAATATCTGAAATGTGGGGGCCAAAGGGATGGGGCCTGGCTCTTTTTGGTGGTGGCTGGTGACAGGACAAGGCGCAATGGGCAAAAACTGGAACACCCAAAGGTTCAGACAAACTTAAGGAAAAATTTCTTTACTGTGAGGGTGTCAGAGCACTGGAAAAAACTGCTCAAAGAGGTTGTGGAGTCTCCATCTCTGGAGATGTTCCAAACCCACCTGGACACTTTCCTGTGCAACCTGGTGTA
>NW_010313772.1:393-56014 GCF_000700745.2 Antrostomus carolinensis
GACTAGATGATGTCTGAGGTCCATTCCAACCCCCACCATTCTGTGATTCTGTGATTTGTTGCTGGGATAAAGGTCAGGGGATGTTAGATTTTCTCTGTATGTTTACTTTTGATTTAATCGCTTTTACGTTTGGCTATTTGAATATTGGGACTTCCCAGTTTTTGTGTGAATGCATGTAATGATATGTGAGCAGGGAGGATGTGTTTGATGTTTCAGTTCTCCACCAAAGGAACAAAATCTGTATGAAGGGACCAAAAAACTAAGTTATAAGTTGAATAAAAAATACTTGAAAACATAGGTTAAGCAGCAGTTATGAACACAGAGAACTCACACAGAAACAATTGCCTGAACTTTATCTCCTTAACAACTAGAAAGCATGGGTATATCTGCTTAAACCTAAAACAGCATAAGAAAATGTTTTGCCAGATGAAAATGAAACCCAGAAAAATGGGTGAAATTCCTTATAGAAGCACTTTACTATGGTCAGTTCTTGGGATATGAAAGAAAATAAAAGCTTTAAAGCCTAGTTTATTTAGGTTTTTTTAAAGCTGTTTTTTTTTTAATTTTGTGAGGTTTTTTTTTTTTTCAGAAGCAGCAGTTCTATATTAACTTCTTGAAGAGCTTAAAAAGACCTTCCTCTTTCTTGAGAGAAAAGGTAAGAAAGTAATTGTCTTAATTCTTCTACCTTATGTTTGGTCTCCTCCTAACATAGCTCAGCATGGGCCTCTGCTGGGAAGCCTAGTGTTCAGACTGAAAATATACTGTATAGTGCAAGTGCTTCCTGTATCTATAGTGGATGTCCTGTTCATGATTTCAACCAGCCACCTCTGGGGACCTTTTTGTAATATATAATGCTAGATCTCAGTTGAGGAATTAGGAAAAAAAAAAAAAAATATTGCCACATTACCAGTTTGTTCTGAGCAGTACTGAGTCTGGTTGATTATTTCCAACCCACACTCTCCTCCTTGTTACATTGCAACAGTACAGAAATGTGATGAGTAGATACAGTTATAAAATGCATGTTGTGTGGCAGGGCTTACTCCAGACAGTTGTTCAGCAGAGGTTGATCCTGATGACTGAAGTGTAAAGGACGTAGAGTATTGGCAGCTAGAGGCCCTGCTTTTCTGCTACAGTGAAGATTCGGTTGCTTCTTTTCATGTTTGGTAAAGCAGTACTGGGAACAGTGTTGTGACAAACTTACAAGCTTAAGGACAGAGGGCAGCCTTCTTCCAGTAGACAGTTGATTTGCACCAGGCAAAATTTTTCAGTTTGGTTCTTTAATATGTAACAATATTGTTATGCTCCATATGTAACAATAAGGTTATTTCAATGTTTTCTCCCTTTCCTCATAAAGTACCTGTGTGGTGGCTTTTATTTCCAGAGAAGGCAGTGGTGTTCTGAAAAATGCCTCAAAAGCATTTTTGATGCAATGTTTTTTGTTTATAACTTCTGATGGCTGGAAGAGTACAGAGAAAGAAAAGGAAAGAAATGGGGATGAGGAGGAAGGGAAAAGACAGTAATGAACACCATTCTATTTACACTTAACACTGTCTCAAAATTGCCAATCTTAACATATTGCTGTGGCATTCTGCTGCTGCAGCCATTTCTTCTTTTCTCTCATGATAATGAAAAAGAAATACTGTCTCACCTTGAAAGCTTTACTTCTGCAGTGGGATTTCAACCATAGTGCATTTGTCCAGGAACCACCAAACCTTGAGATGAATAAAAGGTTTTACAGCTATGCATCGATAAGGTTTAGTGCTGTATTTTACTGTGTCCCTACCTGTTTTATATTGTCTAAGGGGGATATACCAGAAGTGTGATGATTGCCACATTTATAACGCGGTCCACCCAGAATCACAAATAGTGGATTGTAAGGAAAAATAGAGTGTTTGGAGGGTCTTAAAAATACAATTATTTAAAAAAAACCCAAATAATCAAATCTGCTACCAGTTAGCATGCAATTCTTCTTGAACCATTTTAAATTAGCTCAAAAAAATATTTTTTTAATGGCTCAGTCTGTCTTGAAAGAAGGGAAAAATTTATGAATTATACTTTCCTTCCAAGTAGCTCATACTCCAGCTCCTTCAGCAGAAAATGCAATTTTAAAGTGTAGTGTGCTGTATAATTTATTAGCGTACAAGTCGCCTACAGTATGTACTAAATCTTCTGCATAACTTATAAGTGATATGAAGTTTCTGAGTTTATTTCAAAGTGCTAGAATTTCTTTTGATTCATTAAAATGCAAAGTTTGAAAGCAGATGTTATTGGTGATATCTCAATCTGTATACTTTACACTCAACAAGTGTAAAGTATACAGATAAATTGTAATGCTAGAGTTGCAAAGTCAAGCAGAAATTATGAAATCACAATAGTAAAACAGCTACTCATGTACATTCATTGTGAGCTAATAACTGTGAAACATGTAGGTACTTCTAAAGCTTCTTAGCATAAAAATAGCAGATTTATTGCAATATCAGTACTGACATGTGTCTTTTCCCACTGCTTCATTCTTGGAAAAGTGTGATCTGCAGGAATGTGATACTGTTTTGGCTGATATTAAATAAGTAGACAAATAAATAAAATTAAGCCAAGGCACATGTTAGGCAAGATCAGTTTCAGCCAAAGAGTTCAAACTCGACAAAACTGTATCAGTCCACAGTCTTGTGTGAGAAAACTGTAACTCTATGTTGAGCACGGCATTAGCTCTGTATGTACTGTAGAAGGTGCAAGTTAATGATGGAGTTGGATCAGTCACACAACTCATAGATAAACTGCTATGTTCTGCCAGGCTCTACGCTCTTCATCAACAAACACAGAATTATGCCTGATTGCCACAAATGGGCACGCATGAAAGCCCTTCCTTTGACACTGAAAGAAAAAGATAGAGACAATCTCTACTTATAGGAGATGACAAGATTCTCGCTTGCAAGGGCTTAAATAAAGTTATAAGAGAACTTGTAAAGTACTATCTATTTTGAGAAAAAAGACAAAATCCCCATTTAGTTGGGGTTTTGTTTTGTTTTGGGTTTTTTTTGGTAAAGGGCTGTAACGGTCATTCCTTCAGGAATCATCACTCACTTGCTAATGGAGAAGTAGGTAGGTATGTAGCTCCTACCTTTGATTAGTATAAAAGAAGTTTGTAACAAAATAAGTGCAAATACTGTAGAGAGATGCTATAGAAAACTCATTAAGAGCTGTTGAAGAAATTCTTGCGACAGAGTTTGAAAAATAGTTGTGGTTTTCTGAATTAATTGTTAATGGGATGGTTGAATGGACCGATACAGCTCTGCAACCACTTCTGTGTGCTTTTAAGCTTTGTGTCTAGAAGTGTAATTTTGGACTTCAGCATTAAGTCTTAGGAAAAAGATGTATAGATTTGCAATAGATCAGTTATACAGAGAGGTTCTGTTCAGATGTTTCTTTAATTTCCTGATGAGAACTGTCCTCTCTTCTCTCAAAAGTATAATTGTAATGCATTATAATGCAAATGGCTGATGATCACTGGCTTAGCACTTTAACTTCAGTAGGTTTATTTTTTGCTCCTCGTTACTTTGGAAATCAATATAAATCATATTTAAGGTGTTATCTGGCCTTATACTAGTGAGAACAAGAGAAGAAAAAGGAGGAATAGTCCAAAGAAACTCTGCATACACTGGTGGACTACATATAGGAAAGTCCAGATCAGTTCTGACTGCGGGGCACCCGTGTTGTCATTACTGTAGTCCGAATTAAGTATTTGCTTCCTGAACCAGACAAAACTGCTGAAAGTCTATGTGCCTTTTAGTCATACTGTGGATGGTAAAGTTGAGCAGTGATAATTCTGGGAGGAATTTTTTGTCACAATAGACATCATCTCATGTTTTAACATAGATCAACAAAATAATTCTGGTTTTGTTTTGTTTTGGTTTTTTTGAAAAAAAAAAAAAAAGTTAAGGTTGTTGATTCAGACCCATTTCCTTGCCTAGCAAACACTCATAAGTGCTGAAAAGATATGCAGATACTCTGAGATGAAGACACATTCAGTGAAGAGTTCATTCTATCATTTCTGAGTATTCACATTACACAGCCTCAAAACTATCAGACTATAGCTGTGCAGGAAATGAGGTATTAGTTTTGGAAGGGAATTACAGAGGCGAGACATCTTATGTCATGGTAGCTCTATGCTATAGAATGTCTGCAGAGAACATTGCTTTAATGTAGTGTTGAGAATTGGAAGTTAATTACTGTTAAGGGAGAGACTTTGGGGTTACCAATATGTGCCCTTTACTGAGCACAGATGCTTTATGTGTTTAGGGTTTTTTAAAAAAATAAATAAAATAAAATGGATTCATATTACTTCTTGGGACTTAAAATTCTAGTAAGTTTCAAAGTGGCTTTCATTCCTAAATCTCTTAGGAGTCAACTTTTACCTATGAGAAGAGGTAGGTGGTGCACTTTGGGTTTTCCTAAATTCAACACTGTGTATATGAAATAGAGATATTTCCTGGAAAACAATGGATTTAACCTGGGTTAAAATCAGCCCCTAGTTATTATGATAAGTATATTACCTAACACGAATCAGAATAAACAATTTTCATATTGATGGCTTTCGTGCTGTATTAATCAAAACATGATTCACCACAGTGATGGGGACATCACTTAAAGTACACCAGAACTGCTAACATAGAAGCAGATTTATAATAAAGTAAAACGGTTCTGTGCTAATGACATTCCCATTGTGTTTATAATGATTTCTATATTAGCAGCTGTTGTGTTATATTAGCAAGAAGTGAACCGAGCCATCAATGTTATAATAAGGTTATTTATGTACTAGAACTCATCTGGTATAATAGAAAATTTCGGAGAGCTTCAGTAGGGACATTGATGTCCAAAGGATAGACAGAAGACTGATATGTTTATTGTGACTTCTGGATGCATCACAATTTGGAATTTTAGCTTCTTCAGTCTTAGCTTTGCTCCATAATATGAGAACAGAACTTTAGCTCTGGAGTTGCACATCTAGATATCTTAAAGGTCTGTAGGATTTGAGTGTTTCTGTCCCTTAGCCATTATGCCAAAAATCTCATGCAGACATATATATCATTTGCTTGTATCTTTCCTCAGAAATGTTTTGTCAATAATGAAAGAAATAAGAATATATTCTTCTAATCGTGAATTTTTCTGTAATTTGGAACTGTTGCTGATACAGCTGGAAGGAGGCTTATATAGAACTGAAAAATACATGGAACCTGACAATGGTGCACACATTCCAGAAGTAAAAACAAAAGCTTACAAAAACCCCCCAAGCAAACAGGCAAGTAAAGAAGGTAAAACTGTGCTTTAAGAAAAGTGTAAGTTTACATAAAAAGTCTAAAAAATAATTAAAGTACTGCAGTCTCAAAAATGGATGCCATCTTCTGTGCAAGTTACAGTAAGAGCATGAAGAATATAAACAGTAAGCATTAGGTAAGTTGACTGATCTTTTGAAGAAATACTTGATCATTTATTGTAGTATTTGGTATTTTGTGAACATTTTCTGAAATGGCATGTTTTTGTTTTTCTGAGAAGCGACTAAGTATGAAATATCAAAAGTGACTTCTACGGAGAAACTCCTTTCAGGGAGTGTATAACAGTGTTTGGGAAAGTAAGTGGACTTCTGTGGTTTTTCTGAAGCTAAATGGGGAACTCTGTACATTGAGATTCGCTAGTCCTATGTAGTAGTATTGTTACAGGAACTCAGCTTTACGTTCAGTCAGGTTCACATGTGTTTTTCAGTAAACATGATCTGTTCATGTTTTTTTAGAATGTTAGTGACTGTCATCTCAAATGGGCAAAATATATGACTAAACTGTGTGAAAATTAACCTTAGTCATAAATCAGTGGTTCCTCAGGTTAGAGGACTACAGGAAGATGTTCTGTGCTGTACTACCTCGTCTTATCCTTACACTGCATCTCTTACCATAGTATTTGGATCCTACCAGCACTGCAGTGCAGGAGGTTATGTGTGCTTGTTCTCCCATGTAGAAAATGTATTCCAGGGAATGCCTTATTGGGAAATGAAATCCAGGTGCATCTATTGGAGAAGATGAGGTCAAAATACCTCCTCTTCTTTACCTGAAGTGGCAAACAGAGGTCCTTAGGCCTATGGGGGCTATTTCAGAGCTGTGGGCTAGATTCCCCCAAAGCTGACTGTTAGATCATCTAGTATGCTCTGCATGCAATACCATATAAATTCATCCAGCTACATTTTTGTTGAGCCAAATAACACATTTGTCTGAAGTCTCTCTTTTAGGAAAGCATGAAGCCTTTAAAAAGTGGAGTGTCTGTCATTTCCAGAGGAGGTGGGTTCTAATCGAGCACTCCGCTGTGTAAATGAATGCATTTCAGTGAAACAATAAATTTGAATATTTAATTATTAGCATAAATAAATATTTGGAAAATTCAGGTTGTAAATAGGAGAGAAACTGAGTAATGTTACTGCACAGTAGAATTGATTTGATGAATAAGATACACATAGAAGTGAGAAAGCTTTGGTTTTGTTTAAGCAGGCAGCTGTTTTACAGTTATAGCTTAGACATTTATCATAGGTGCTCATATTGACCTATTGAAAATGCTAATGTTTTTAACTGTTTAAATGTTAAATTTATGTTTTTAACTGATTAAATCAAATACTTATGAGATAATATCACATGGTTAGGTTAATGCATTTACCTTTTCTTCTCCTTATTGCAACTTACTTGTACAGAACAGACTGCTTTTGTGATTTTTAAGACATTTGATGTATTCCTTACAATAGAACTTAATATTAGTTTCCAAGTACAAACATATTTTTACTTTTAAGCTGAATCTTGTTTACATCTTTTAATATGTTATTCCAGTATTCTGTAGTGTAGCTGTACATAATTTCTTTCTAAGAGGAAAAACAGATGAATTCTTGCCTCGGGAAATTCTGTTCCACACTAGAAATTCAGTGTGCCTCAAAAAAGATGTATCGGTTATCTCCTCGTATTATTATTATGAGGTTCGCTTTGTTGATTGCTTATTGCATTCTGTACCCCTGTATGGCAGCTTTAAGGTCTCTTTGAGGTCTCATGTGTTGGACTAGGATATTTTGGAGATCAATCTCTCTTTAATGATGCTCTTTCAATTTAGTATTTCTGTTCAAACATTGAAGTTGTTTGTGATTGGTGGGTTGTTTTGTTTTTTTTTTTTTTGTTTTTTTTTTCCAGTGCTGCCCTTTTAAGTTTTTCACTTCAGTAGAAATATGATCATATGAAGATTTACATGTATCTGAGTAGGTTGGCTTAAGTTTGTGGGACGTCTCACAAAGTGAGCAGGTATACAGAGCTGGATACTTTCAGAAGCACTGCCTAAGTTATTTTAAAGTCATTGGGAATTCCCTTGATCACAAGCCTCACTGGAAATCAGTGTCAAAGAAAAGGGAAGTTGAGGGTGTTGTGATTTAATCGTGTTAGTATTATGAGCTGGCTATATAAATGGACTGCTTGAAAGTCTGTCCTGTCTTAAAGTAACGAGATTAAGAGCAACTCCAAGGCAGGCTGGAGAAGGAAACTCTTTTTTCTGTGTATTTTTCATTGTAATATGGGTACAGGTCCAGCGGAAGATGCGTGCTCTAATAAAATTGTACTATTAACTGGGATTTTCTTCTCAGTTTCCTTTATAATTCAATGAGAATTAGGCACTAAATTCTTTTAGGCATCTCTAAAAATTCCAGTGTCAAGTTCAGGGGCCTTTCTAGGTATAGATGCATATTTCATCAATATGTAAAGCTATGTGTGGGATAAATAAGTGGAAGTGAATATATCTTATGCTACATACATCTTTAATGTTGCAAATAATTTTATTGGTAGCTCGGGAATGAATGTGACTTCTATATACTCTGCAACATAGTTTTTAAGATCATGGGTTATATTTTTTTTCCAATGTAACTATGAAACCTTAGAAGTTAATTACTTGAGATAGTTGGATTATTTTTGCTTATCTTTATTCAGCTGGATTACATATAATTTGAATGTAGCACCATGGTATGAGTCCACTTCAGATACAGTCAATTATATAAGTCTATCAACAGCTATTCTATTATGGGAACAATGGAGACAGAAGGCTTGTGTTCTGTGATGAATGTAGATTAGAAAAAGGTCACCCTGACATACATAATTAGTTTCAGAATTTTAAATTAATAGGTAGTGTGCCCCTAAGGCATCCATACATTCAGGCTGAGGCTGCAGGATATCTGGTCCAGCTCCTGCCTGCTTTTGTCAGCAGTGACATGGCTTAATGCACTGCTTGTATAATTGCATAAGATATTACAGCAGGGCTAAATCACTGTAAAAACAAAATTTGCATAATACCTTGGTCATACTACATATGTTTCCCTTTGGAAACATTTGCACTGTTAAATTATTATGCAGATTTTTAGTAGATGGTTGGTTCAACTTGGTATGTCTTCAGGTGCTTTATGAGAGCTTAGCAGATGCTTAAACAAGTTTCCGCAAGCAGTTAATTGAGAAGATCTAGCCTATCTCATTATATGAACAGTACAAACTTAAAATTCCTTAACTAAGGGTGAACTGAAAGACAATTACCTGCCAATACCTGAATCACAGCATAGAATCCAGACTTTTAGCCCAAACTGGAGAAAACTAAAGCTGAGAATTGCATTTCCAAGGAATCTGACTGATAACTCCCTTTCTCACAATGGATCAATCTTTTATGGGTTCTGTCTGCCACTGGCAAAAGGTCGTTATAGGCAGGACCACACACACACTTTTCCTTCCTGACTTATAGGCTTAGGCACAATACCTGAGTTTCTTGAACTTGTTGAGACGCATTGAGTTTTAGTTTAATTTGAGTTGAGTTATAAATCTGAGTCAGAATTTTTATCTCTTGGAACATCTGAGTAACATGTGAAATCTGATAGCATCTGACAGTTTTCAATTAATCTAATATAGATTATTTTATCGTTTATTCAGGTGTTTTATTGACAACAAGCTTTAGTTGAGGTGCAAAATGTAAGTAGCTTATTAATTGTAAATATTTAGATATTTTTAAAAGGTGTGGAGGTCTTACATGAGTGATATAATTCTAAAATATCAAATGTCTGGAAATCTTCAAATGAGGACAACTGCATATTATTGGTTTATTGCCTTTTGATTTCCCTTAAAATGGCATTATTTGTTGTCATTCAGTGGCTCATGTGCCAGACAGATCCACAAGTGTTCAGCCCTTTTTCCTTTTTTTTCTCTTTTGAAATAACGTTTTTGAAACAAAATTTCACCAAGTAATGGTTTCCTGCTGCCACATAAATGCCATAGTAAAACCAATTATTTTTTTTTATAATTATCTCTTTTATGGAAAATAAATACTGGAGCAATCCCCAAATGTTTATTTCCAAAGTAGAAGACATTAATCCTTTGTCAGCCCTCTATTATAATGTCTTTGCTTCCTTTATTATGCCAAATGATTGATGGGTTGCAGATTGAATCATTTTGTCCTATGGGAACTGATGTAGCTGAGTGATTTTCACACAATACAGGTTTTGTGGAATTCCTGTCTGTCCTTCTTTGTGGTCAATTCAGACTACCTTTCTGATTTCGTGTCTATTTGTGACTATTTTTCTTAACATTTTCCAGAGCTTACTGTTTTTACATTCCCCATCCCTTCTCCATGCTGCCACGTAGTTTGTTAGTGAGAGGAGTGCAGAAGTTCCTCTTTTGCTGTTAAGCACCTGTCAAACATGCTTATAAAAATAACTGGAAGTGCAGAAACATACGAATTAGTTTCAGTTTATGTGGTTTGAAAAGATATATAAGATGTTAACATGTATTTAGAGAAATATTTTTTGTTATATTCCCCTGAAGATCATTTTTGAAAAAATACATAATTTGCTCCATAAACACCACCTTTTTTTTTTTTTTTTTTTTTCTCTTCCCTGCTATGAAGGGAGAATATGTAGAGGCAGCTAATACACTTCTTCCAAAGTGGGATAGAATGAGGAGATACAATACAAAATTCATTTCAGACTTTCACAAATTCAAACTACCTTTATTTTTCTTTTGTTGGAAACTAGTTGTCTTTATTTACTTCCTCCCTCTTTTTTCCCTGACATCTCAAGTTTGATTCTGCTTTTCTCCTGCCCTTACATAAACGCAGATAAAGTCTTTTAGGCTTCCCTGAGTTTTTTCAAGTTCATATCTCTGTCACTAATTGTAATGTATAAAGGCTTGCTGATATTTTATGTAATGGATGAAGAGTCAGAGAAAAACAGAGAATGAGAGAGGGGAGAAGCAAACAGTACAAAGCTAAACCATCACAAATTTACAAGGATAAAAAATATTCATTGGCCAATATTACTTTTCTCTTCTGCTTGTCAGAGACTTAGAATTCTAAGCTCTGCATAAAATACATATTTAAAAAAAAAAATGACACAGGAAATTTTTTTATAAAATGATAAATCCTAAAATGTAATAGCTCCTGTTAATATACCAATGATACTGCAGTAATAGGGAAAAAGGCTGCATCACTGCTGTAGGTATGTGTTTTTAATTTTAGTCACAATTCCCTGCTGTTCTGAACATGCCATGTAATCTGCAGGGATCTGGGGAATTAATTAGGTACATTTCGTTTCTCCTCTAACTAATCCCCTCAATTCACTTAGTTTAGGGAGCTGAACACACCAACAACTGATAAGCCACTAGGGCCTTATTTACAGAAGGTTCTGCAAATCCCAGTGAGATGCTGGCCTGTGCTTAAATTTTCTCCACTTAGTCCTTGGAATAGTGGCATTTGAATGTGACTCTTGAAAACAAAAGTATTATTGCACTTGGAAAAAGCAAATGACAGTAGATTAATAAGAAGAGCAACCACAGTAGTTTAACAATAAACCTTTTCTATTGCCAAGTATTTTTTGCTTGAAGTGCCTCAGAGAGGATACAAAACATCATTTAAGATAAGCAGTATGAACTGTGCCTATTCAGATTCCAAAACTATCGATTACAGTGAAATATCCTCATGTTTTCTGAATGTCGTTACAGTTAATTAATTGACTTGTTTTCAGTCTGGTTTTCAATCACTCTAGTATCAGATTATCTTTTGTTATCAGAGAACTGAAAAAATTATGCAGCTATACTATGTTATTGATAATGTTGAGCCTGTGCCTGGATGTGAGTTATGTTGCTTCCTTTCTTTTTAGCATACTAAAAAGATTAGCAGCAGGCTCTCATTTGGTTCTGCTTGGTGAGCTCATGAGGCCAGGGAAGAAAGTGGGAGATATTTTTGAATGGAGACTAAGGGGAGAAAGTGGCACATATTCATTTCTATCAGATTCACCTGGGGCAGTTGTTTCATGGTTGTAAACTGAAACTATTTGACTTGGGTGAGGGCTAGCTGTCTGAATAATCCCATTGATTTTGTTGACTGATGTTTTGCTGTGTATGTATTTTAATCATTTCAGGACAGGGATTATTGAGGAACTAATTGTACAGAACCTGTAAATCCCTGTAAATTCTGAGATTTTTTTTTTTGTTGTTATTGTCTGGTTTTGTAGTTTTCAAAGACTACAAAAGAAAGAAAATAGCAAAACATTTTTATCTTTTGTCCATTACTGATGATAAGAAAAAGCACGCAGTGCATCCCAGATTTTCTTGTTTGTTCCACAGCTGTAGAGTGACTACAGAGTATTATTGAAAAAGGCCAATCTCCTTTCCAGTACAGCCTCTCATCCCTTACTGTCATTAGTTCTGTATCCAGTTCAGGTCAATACAGTGGAGTCTTTTGTTGTATTTTATTTATTTGTTTTCTGCTTACATCTATTGTGTCATTCATTAGGGCAGAATCCCAGGTTTCTGCACCACTGGAAATTGACTCAAAATGTACATCTGGTTGAATATGGAGAGTGTGAATAAAATCGCCAAAAGAATTTTCTTGAAGGCTCCTTTCAATAGGAAAAACTATATTCCCAGTAAAAAACTATAGGAAAAACTATATTCCTATAAGCCATTTCTTCCTGAGGCTTTACCACTAATTGTGAAATACTAGGAGACTCTTAACAGCTCTGAAACATTAATATATTCACTTTCACCATTACAGTGAAACATGATATTTTTTTACAAGTGAAATCTTCACATTAGGTTGTTATAGGAGACACAAAAGAAAGATTTGTAAGCAGTTGTCTCTCACTTCACAATTTCTGACATTACATATCCAGGATAGTTTGCATTCTAAATGTGCTAGACCAATAATGTACTTGCAGTCTTTATGATGATTCTGGAGCTTGTGTGAAGCTTCTTTGTCAAAATTTGACTCGTTCTTAAGTCAATTGACTGGTTCTCCAAAAATGAAACAAAGAACATGTATAACATCTCTTCTCCATATTGATCTTTCCATAGAGCCCAGAGAAGCATTTTTATATTCTGTGGCTCATTAACGTGGCAAACACTTAGACATCTGTCTGGAGAGAGTAGTGATGTCATCTGATGTGCTCTAAAATCACCTGTTCGATTTTCCACATTTGAAATAATAGCTTTCCATTGCCTTTTCTTACCTCAAGTAAGGCTGGAACTAATTATGCCCTGCTAATTTCTTTTGTTTTATTTGTTAAAGAGAATACTTCAAGTGTGCAACATTCTTTGTTCAATGTTATGCCTATATATTAGGCAAATGTAAAAGTGCTGAGATTTAGAGCAATCAGCTAGCATTCGGAAGGCTAACATTCAAGTAGTTCTGTTTTATGCTGCTACCAGTAATATTCTGTAAAGTTCACTTTAATTCAAGTAGGCAGTCAGACATTTTTGAAAAAAGTCTACTACTATGCTTTAAAAGCTGGAGTATTTCCAGATTGTCTGCTACTATGCTTTAAAAACTGGAGTATTTCCAGACTTGCAGCAAACAACAAAGCACATAATAGTTGGGATCCTTCTGAGCCTCATAGAACAGTGTTTGCTCTGTAATCTGGGATTGACAATCAGCTTTGTGAATCTCTGCTCATTGCTCCAATTTAAGTGCTCTGGCTAAAAAGCAGGAGCACACACTTCATGCAAGCTGACAAGTGTGTGTAACATATCAATAGGAGGCAATGTTGGTGGCACGTGCAGAGACGAGTAAAGGGATAACCTCCTGTCTAATCTTAATGGAATTTTGTTGCCAAGCTACTTAAATCTTCGGTGAAAATTCTAGTCTTAATTTCTCCTCTTTTACCGAGAGATTATGTTACACAGTAATGTACAGAGCTCTGAATAAGAGATTTTTTTCACATTGTAACCAAGAACATTGTTAGCATGTCAGAAGGTGTCTGACACGGGAACAATAGAAAGAAAATAAATTGTCAGCATTGTTGTGACCATATTGATTACATGGAGTTTATCTGTCTTTTGTGTTCTCTCCTGTCTAAAATAATACTATACTTTTTCCTATTTGTTTGAGCAAGAGTGTTGAGCGGTTAACAGTGGAAGCCTGATACACAGAAAACATCCTCCTTTTAGCTCTTATTTAGTACTCTGAGGATAAAATACACACTTCTTGAATGTTATTCTCATTTAATGCCATATTCTGAAAAAACACTGACTTTCTGAGAAAGAGTCTGTTTAATTTCAGTGACTTTGGATGAAATCTTTATTTTTCAGACTGAAACATGTAGATGCCCAGAGAGCTAGCAGAATACCTTCACATCATTGATGTGTGTTTAATTGTCAAAACAGGCTTTTTATATGAAAGCCTGATATTACTGAATTTATTGATAGTGTTGCTCAAAATTTTTCACTTTTAATACTGGTAAAATGAACATATTATTTATAAATGCTTTTCTAACAGTAGATCTACTTGCACAGAAGATTTGGACAATTCTTCTTCCTCCCTAGAGTTCACAAAAAAAACAATTTACAGTTCAGAATCTTCAAACCCTGAGACCTCCCAGTGTCAGTCAGTAGTTTACAGTTTCAAGCTTTCAGTCTTCACAGCAAGATCTGATAAATATTGGCTTTGATTTAGGCTTAGAAATTGGGCTTTTAAACTCAGAATTGTGAGGCTAAGAACTTTGTTCTAAGACTGTTGACTTTCTAACTTGGAAGATTCATCCATGTTATTTAAAATTTAAATGGGATATCATCTGAGTTGTTTAAAATTACATTTCGGAATTTAGCAGGAATATTTAGTGCTTAATGTCCAATGCAGTAAGTGTGTTTTGAAATTTCTGATTTTCTTTTGGAGTGGGAATTCTGGAATCCTGTTTTGAATAATTGAAAGAACTACATATTTTCCAAACTGAGGTGATAAAACTACCCGTGTTCTCACTAGCTTCACCCATGCAAGGAGATACGTTCTGTAAATGTTCATAACTTTCAAATGAGAGTGAAACTCAAAATTAAGTGTAAATAAATTATTTCAGTGACCAAGATGATGCTCATGGGACTGTTAGAAATAAGAAATTAAGCTCGCATAGCCTTGATATGAAGGTGAGTGTTGAGAATTGTAAGAAGACTCCTTAAAATCTCTTTATCTGGTTTTGTACCTTTTATCTAACACGAGGAGCAAGTTGTATCTCTGTTCTTAGTGACCCTCTTTGCCCAAATACATATTTGTATATACTTCTGTGGTCCTTGAGTACCACAACATCTTTATTCAGGTTTTGAATATTTTATTTTCTCATCTTGAAGTTGTAATAAAGCAAATTTTTACACTTCCTATTTAAAAATCCCAAATTACAAACAACACAATCATGAAACAATTTAAAGTTATATGGATCATTAAATCCTCTAGAAATGTCTGTCATTTGCTAATTAAAATATGAAAAACTTAAAATATCTATAAACTTAATTCTTCAGTCTTGTAGTAGAGGTAGAAACCTCATCATGAAGCATTTCCTAAAGATTAATGAACAAATGAAGTTAATGGCCCTAGGCTATATTTTGGGACGTCAGCTCCTCCCAAGTGGTCATTAATCCTCGGGAAGCATCCTGGCTGAGTTGTATGTGCTTAATTAGACTATTAGGATATTGCATGTTGATTGCAGTATTACAAAAGGAAGTACATGATCAAATGACTACAAGGACCAGCAATGTAAGAGTAAAATTATTCCAATATATTTAATGGTTTTAAGCATAGCAGCCCTGAAATAGTTATGCTCCTATGTGATTATATATTCCTTAAGTGAAGGAAACAGTCTAACCAAAGCAAGGAATACAAAAGTCAATAGATTTCTGCATCATAACTCTGAATTAAAATGTGTATTTGATTCCAGCCCTAAAATAAATCCTGTAATGATTTTTTGAGATGGTGTTACAATTTAATTTGGTGATATTTTTTCAGATTTATGTCTGGCATAATCAGAAGTGATTGCAGAAGTTTTATCTTAAAATTTGAGCTTCACAGGTGAGGTTACAGAATTTCTTTCAAGGGAATTTCACCTGCATCAAACAAGAGCAGAAAATTGGGAATTAAACCCGCAACTTTTTTCTTTCTTAAAAATAAATACATAAACAAGAAATGCTTTCTTTTCACTGATCCAGAAATCTTTTTGTTAGCAAGCCATATAGATTTTACTGTCTCTAATTTTCATACAGTTGTGTAAAATAGCCAGGAATTCAGTGTTTCATTTTATTGTAAGTTGCATAGACATGTTTTCCATCCCTGAGTGTGTTATTTTTTACAAAATGACTGCTGTAAGTAGAGGTGATTAAACAGCTGAAAGACTATAGCAAGCTCTTGCTCAGTTCAGGGCTGAAGTGTAGCTGTATCCAGCTTGTGCGTAAAGTAAGTGCAGGTTGAAAGGTGGCTGATACAGAAGCTTGTATGCTAATCAAGATGTTGCTTTGAAAGAATAAATCTTCAGCTCAGTTTCAAGTAAGGAGGAATCATAAGCAGTTAGGTAAAGGCGGTCGCTGGCAAGAGAATAATGAATCTACATATAAACCATTAACCAAATTGCATGAGCCCAGGAGTGTTTGTAAATCAAAAAAGCTTGAAAGGCAGACAGGGAAGACGATCACATGCTTGCTTCAAAAGACAAGGAATGCTCTGGGTTTTTGGTGTAAAATATTTGTTTATGGCCTTTATCATTGATAAGATTTCCATGATCTGTGTCTGAATCAGAAAAGTTTGTCTTGTGGGTTTGTTTGTTTGGGTTTTTTTAAGTTTGTTTTTTAACTTGTAGCTTATTCTATCTTCACTATAGATTTTCAGGTCTATAGATCTCTTGATTAGGTAGGCCACAACTTTGAATCCAGTCTTAATGTATCCAGAGATGGTGCTTACTATCTTCACAGTGGAATTCTGAGCATAACTACAATTGTGTTTGGTTGAAACTAATACATTGCCAAAGGAAGCTAAAGCTGAACCCCCAAAAGATTTTTTCCTACTTTCTCACCAAGAAAGTTTTGGGTTTTTTTCCTTTAACTTTGGAAGTTATAATTCCTTTTTTTTTCTTCAAAGAAAAAGATACATTATCAAGGAAGACATCATGTCAGATTGAACAGTTAATCAGGTTTTTTTAAATCTTAACAAATTTTGATTTTAAAGTTTGAGTTCTGCCTCCTAGTTTGACATGTTCAAACATAAATTTCTTTTAAAAAAATTGTTGTCTGGGTTTACATGTCTTCTCGTAAAATATCGTGTCCAGCTCTACTTCATATTATGATCATCTTAACAGTATTTAATCTCTGCTCTTTACTTTGACCATCTGTTCATTTTGGACAGTATTTAATATGTATCTCACAAAGGTATTGTGAAGTCTGTTTCATCCAGATTTTACAGCCAGTCCTTGGGGCTAAATAACCAGAATCAACCAAGTACATGGAAAAATATTAAAAATATTTTCCTTCTTTAATAAGATATTTACGTATGGAGCAGTATAGTATAGGATATGAGTGATCTGTTTTGAAATAAAGGTTACTTGCACAATTTACTAGTGTATTTTGTGAATGTATATACACAGTCTGGCAGTGGTAATTTGTTTTTTTTCTATGGAAAATTTCTGTGTCATTAACCTGACATCGTGTTTTCCTGTTTCTTTAACTTATTATCTATCCTTTTTACCTGTGGACCACCCTTTAAGATGGCCCATATTCTACAGAGTTTTTGTTTCTCATCCTAAACCTCTTCAGATGCAGATGAGCATTTCTTGAAGACATAGCATCTTAATGATATTTTTTTCCAGGAGTGTTCAAGATAGCCCTGATACTTTCTTGCTCACATGCATAGTCTTGCTTTAGGGTTCCCAGACTTTTCATTATCTTGAAAATGTATGTTAAATAGTAACATTAGGCAGAAATATGTGTATAAATAATACTACAATAACTCTTATGAATATATAATTAAAACAGCATTATTGGTGTGTTAATATTTTATTATTTTCAGATTACAGTAAGGTGTATAACACTAACATTTATGTACATGATGTTAGATACGTACCAAAGCCTCTATCTTCCCTCAAAACTTCATTAGCACATAGAGTTGATTATATTTGTAATATTATTTTGAAATTAACTGGGTTTTGTCAAATGCTTATGTTGTACAGTATTACCTCATTATTGTGAATTTTTGAAGAATAACTACTATAGCTCTGCTTACTGTGTTTTTCAAGGTGATTCATATAAAATACTTTAATAAATAAAGTTTTTTTTGTGTATTATTCTGAAGTGGCAGTATTTTTCATTCTTTCATGAAGGTTCAAAATTTTAGTATCAAAGAAAAAATCAGGTTGAAGAGAACCTCTAGAGACTGGTCTAAACTCCTGTTCAAAGCAGAGTCAAATTCTAAATGCACAGAGCCTTTTCCAGTTGAATTTTGAGACTCTTCAGAGATGGAGAATCTGGACAACGTGTACAAGTGTTTGGATGCCCTCATTATGATTTTTTTTTCCTAATATTTAAATGTAATTTTTCTTCCTTGTTGCTGCTTGACTCTTTCTCTTTGTCCTTTTGCTGAGCACCTGCAGATGCTCCTCTTCTCTGAGCTAAATGAACCTGGCTCCCTCATGTAAGCACACTGTTTGCCCTCTTCTGGAGCTCAGTTTCTCAGTATCTTTCTTGTACTGGGGGACTCAAAATGGGACACAGTACTCCAGGTGTGGCATACTGAGTGCCCAAAAGAGGGAAACAGTCACTTCCTTCAACCCTCTATAGTTAGTTATTGCAGAGAATCAGTCTTTTAAAACTGCCTTTTTTTTTTTTTTAACTATATTACTTCACCTGATATATATCTATTATGAAGTTTAATAAGTATAAACAGACAGACATGCACAAGCAATTAAATTTGAGCAATATACTGACTTTCTGTATAAAAATACAATGTAGTTATGCAAATACAGTGAAGTATAACAGGATTTTTTTATTATTGATACAGAAATTTCATTATCTGTCATCTAGAATTGTCCTTCCCTAGACTGAAAAATAAAGAAGGAGGGTAAAGAAAGAAATAAGAAACTTCTTAAATATATTTGAAGTCATACATTTCTTATTTTTAAGGAAAACATTTTTTTCAGACTAATGTTTTATCTTTGATTTCCCTGTAAATACTCTACTTGAATGCCCCTTTTCCAATGCATATTGGAAAAAAATTACAATTTATTCAATATCTCAGTAGATCTGCAAACTATGTGTTCTGCTTAGTGTAACAGCATCAAGTGTATCCCATCCACACTATATTTCAGCCATTGATTTTTTTTTAATTAAAACAATATTCTGAATTTGATTTGCATTTAGAAAATAGCTCACATCTTCACAGTGATGCTTGCAATTGCTGTACTTAAACTGATTTTTACTTTACTGTATGCTTTTTTGTGACAAGGCGATTACCAAAATCTTGCATTTAGAATTAATTGATGGAATTCTTTGACACAATGTATCATTAAGTCTAAAGTATGCAGCATTTGAGACAGAATAGATATGATGTAGTATTCTGCAGTTATGTTTGGTAGATTAAGTCTAATTAACTATTGACGGTAACACTTACATTGAATTTCCCAGTGTTGTTAGATTTTTCTGTAATTGTGATGTATATATCGTCTTATCTCTTCACCTTAAATATCATAATGGAAGAGAAAATCCAGGACTAGATGAATCATTGCTCAGATTCTACTCAGCAACCATACTGATATTCCAATGTATAAACAGTTAGTTCAGGTACAGTATTTTTTCTTAGAATGGCAAGTGCAGTAATTTTAAAATTAGACACTGACTCTGTGTTGGCCTTCAGGTTAATTCATCTTTTTCTTATGACAATATTAATCCCTTTTCCCCAATGGCTCATTTTTCACATTTTCAGTACTGATAGAAGGCTACAGTCTGTTAATAATCAAGAAACTTCAAATTATGTCTACTAGATGGTATAATACTTGATAGCATGACATAAATTTCATTTACATATCTTACACAATTATTTAGTAGAGAGTAGGGTTAAACTGTTAATTCAGGGGAAGTAGCATCTCAGCTAGGGTAGATTTCCTTAGAGCTATGTTTATATATGCCAGCTGCAAAACTAGATCTGCAAATGTACCCTGTTTTTTTCATTTCCCAGTGACTTGTTTTATGGCCTTTATCGGGTCACTTCTGTGTAATTTCTCCATCAGTTAATTCCAGCATGTCACTTTTCTGATATGTTTATATGTAAAGAACAGACTTGTTCAAGTGTTTGATTAGAATGTGGAGGAAGGTAAGAAATAAGAAATAGTTATTAGTACTCCTGTGGTCTGAAGCTTAATTTGTTAACACACATAAGCTAACTTAAAGGCTGTATGTATAAAAGTACATACAAGCATTTAAAATATGTCTCTAGAGCAAGATTTTTATATCAATTTCTTACCCTTACAGGATTAAATATCTTAAAAAGTTAAATGTAGTGATGAAATGAAGAAAAATGTTACACCTGAAGTGATTTAGTAAAGTGAATGTGAGGTCTTCTTGGAATGGAGGGAGGATCAAGTGGGCAGAGCTTTACTTAAATGATACTCCCACTGATTTAAATAGATCCCTGAAGAAACAACAAGCTAGTGCTCAAAATGCTCTCCACAGCTGCCTTTTTATACATCAGTGAGTTTTACTCTATCTGGATTTAAAAAAAAAAAAAAAAAAAAAAAAGATCTGAAATTAAATATCTAGCTAGGAATTTTTGATTTTTCTCTTTTCAGTGCACTTGAATTTGGATGACTACTTCCCATCAAGATAATGAATTTATGCCCACACTCTACAGAGTTCTTCAGCTGGCTACAACAGCCACCCGTACATTCTAGATAGTTGAATGAACAATACAGACTAATTTATTTTTTAATTGCTTAGTCACCTGGCAAAGAAGTGTGGATAAATGTTGCCATTAGTTTCTTAACAACAAGTTAAAGGTTTGATGATTGTTCTGATCATATTCAAATGAAACAAGTGAAAAAGAGCAGCTATTTAGAACTCTGCATGTATTTCAGAATTGATGCTAATAATAGTTAAAATGTGTACAAGATGTATGGTTTCTGAATATGATTCATGCATTTCCAGCTGCAAGCTCCCTATATACATTCCACAGGAATATGCATGTATCTCACATGGCATGTTAAAACTGACATCATGAGAAAAAAATGAAGAGATTGATATTGAATGGTCAGGATCATTATTGAGATTCAGTTTTGCTTTCCTTTTATACTTATTGTTGCTGCATAAATCTCGTTCCATTTCTTTTTATTAGTGTAATGCTTTCCACATTTCCATTAAAACCACATTCAGAGCTATTAGTAGATTGTTATTATACAATACTGTATCAATTAATGGAGCTGACATGCAAAGAAGAGGATGTAAATCAATCCTACATGTGAGGCAGTGGCCTTGTAGATTGATTTTCTTATTCCCTAATGCCACGGGCTTTCAGGCGAGCGAGAAATGAACATGGACGCATCTATGAGATGTAAGTTCAAATCCAACTTTATTACACTAAGGCTGCGTCTTATATACTGTCTTGAGACAAAGGCTATAATTCAGTTGGTAAATTACTGCTGTACACACGCATAGAGCAACTATATAATTGGTTAAGCTTGTACATCGTGCAATTATATGATAGGTTAAGCCTTAAGTCATATTTACACATCGCTCTTCTTGTTATTCTACTTACTATCTCTTGCTTTCCGGTTGCTTTTGTTATTCTACTTGCTATTTCTTGCTTTCCACTTGCTTCTGTTATTCTACTTGCTATCTCTAGCTTTCCGCTTGCTTCTGTTATGCTAAGGCTCGAGCTGTCTCAGAATAACTAAGGCCCCAACACCCTAATGCCTTCACAGAGGAGTGATTTCTGACTATGATGTGAAGTAGTTGAGAAAGAGAAAATACGTATTTAGCAGAATCCTTCAGCTTCAGAAAAGGACCAATCCAGATGTCCTTTATCTTAAGGGAACTTGAATCAGATTTTTGATTTTTCTTGTTTAATATTTTTTTTAGGAATGTAAGAAATTCACTATCTACTTGCTTTTCTGATATATATAAAAAAATAACTATAGGCTGACTTGCTAAATCTGATAAATTGCTTATACCATTTATACTTTTTTATTTCCTGCATCCCCAGACTGATTTGACTGCCAAGTATTGAAGAATTCTAGCAGCTAGTTTAAAGTCAATTTAGTATTTTAGAATAGTAGATATTATAGCTTTAAAGGATTAGGTAGAATGGCTAATGAATATGAAGCATGATTAGTCAGTAAGTGGTGGTGATCACATTATTTAGAAAAATATATGCATGTATAGTGTGTTTCAAATCTGAGTAAACAAATACTTGGGAAGGTGGGAAAATCAAGGAAATAAGTCATTTGCTCAAGAAATAAGTGAAATCCAGTGGATCACTGAGTAGTCATTATCCTTTTGACTGATACTTGCTTGCAGATATTTCCATTTCTCCAGTACTAACTTCCCCATTCCTGCCCCGGAGAGAACATTATAGTGAAGATTGCCTCTCCTTGGAAGTTATTTTCCAGATCTTTATCATACCCACTGGTGAGATTCAGAAGTTTTCAAGAATCCTGTGCTTATAAAGTTGACAGAAACTTCAGGGTTTTTTTTTCACAGAGTTGCCATAAAAATCACTCCTGCATGTCAGTAGGTGCTTCATGTTGAAATTCATTCATGAGGACAAAAGACAAGCATGAAACTGTTCCGCTTACTGTAAGGGGGTCTCCACCTGGGATTTGTGCTCATGTGCTTCATATTCTGGCCTAAAATGTTGTGTGATGTTTTGATGTACGATAGGGCAAGGAAGAGACTCATGCATTGTACATGCAACCATACATACACACATAAACTGGGATTGTTTAGTCTTGAGAAGTGGAGGCTTAGGAGGAGACCTTATCGCTTTCTACAACTACCTGAAGGGAGGTTGTAGTGAGGTGTGTGTTGGTCTCTTCTCCCAAATAACAAGTGATAGGACAAGAGGGAAGGGCCTTAATTTGTACCAGGGGAGGTTTAGGCTGGATATTGGGAAAAAATTCTTCACTGACAGGGTTACCAAATATTGGAACAGGCTGCCCAGGGAAGTGGTGAAGTCACCATCCCTGGAAGTATTTAAAGGATGTGTAGATGTGGAACTTGGGGACATGCTTTAGTGGTGAACTTGGCAATGTTAGGTTTATGGTTGGACTAGACAACTGTAGTGGTCTTTTTCAACAACACTATTCTATGATTCTATAAGTGTATATATTTGTAGGTTTCCTGCATGTATTATGTATTGAAGTTGAGAAAAATATAGGAATTTATAAACTTACTGTATTCCAAAATTACTTTTTCTTAAAAAAAAAAATAAAAAATCTAGGTATAGTATGTTTATCCAGTATAGGTATAAATAAGACATTCTGGCTTTTGTGTGCATCAGTTAAAAAAGCACTCCATCCAAAGGAATCAATAGGCTGCTTTGCAAATACAAAAAGAAATAGAATTGAGCATAGAACATTGCTCTAGAGTTGAAAGGATGTAGAAAGGAAATTTGCTATGTCTCACACTGAACCCTGCCTGCAAAGGCACCATGTTATTTAAGCCCAGAAATTCTGAATTTTCCAATATGACTTTTACTTATTTTCTAATATACACATCTTTGGCTAAAAGAAGAGTTAAACATCTGTCAATAAAAACAAATATTTAATGCTACCAAAGAGTGAGTATGAATGAGCAAAAATCTGAGTCAGTGTGTGAAACCATACTATTTACGACTGTTATGTCTATATTTATTCTTAAATTCTGTCTGATACCATTATTAATGTATGCGTATTACAGTTTATTTTTATTATATACTGAGAATTCTTTGATGAGTTGTTATAAGCTTGTAATTGGAGAGCTGTCTGTTTCCATTCCTCTTCAATGACTTGTTATTAAAACAAAAGGGGAGGGAATGATAATCTTCTTCCTATCAGCTCATACAAGAGGTGTTTTAAGTACTAGAATAAGGAACTTTTATTTGCCTGATTTTGAATCTAATAAAGAGCTACTGTGTGGTCCAATGTAAATTTTTATAGCATCCAATATTCTTCAATAGAATTACTTTCAGATCTGATAAAATGTTGTTTTAAGAACTAGAATTCAGTGATGTTTGTTTTAATTTCATTGATAGAATTAAACTCAGAATGGTTAATGCTTTCTTACATTTGTAGCCTCATTCATCCATCTCTGATTTTAATAGGTGTATCTCTGCTTTGTGAGAATTATTTTAAGAAACACAAGGCCAAGATATTTTATAGAGGTAGGCTGGGCAAGGCATAGATCAATAGTGTAAGTTCAGTTAGCTTCTGTGCAAGTGAATTTCAACTTTGGTCAGAACAGCACCTAGCAGTACCCAACAGTATGCCCGTATCCATTGTTATTATACTTCACGTCCCATCAGAGAGCTGGAAGCTGTGTGGCCTGCATTATAACAGCTGTGTGCTGAATGTGAGATAAGGTCTAATGTCTGCCAGGAGATGAATATGAGCCATTTAACTTAAGTAATTTCAAAATAATTTAATGATTTCCTTTTACTATGCACAAGGCTGGATTCCAGTTCAGGCCACAGAGCTATCTCAGCATTTTACATTTAATAACCTTTTTTTCCTTTATCTTTCACATGGAGGTGAGAGGGCAAAGACGTTATTTATTGAGTTGCACTGGCAGACTTCAGACTTGTGGCAAGCCATCATCCAAAATGTGCAGAGTTTTGATGGAATAAATAAGTACCTGTGACAACATACACAAAACATGGAGAAAACAATAAAAATCCCTCCTGCTCGTACCTGTTCTGATATAAACCAAGAATAACTATAATGAATCTACTGGAATTCTATCAGTGTAAAGTCAGTGTAAGGAGGAAGGGAATCAGCTTATGTGAGCTCAGTGCCTGTTAATATTATAATCATATGTTGAATATATTCCAGCTATTAGCTTGGGAAGGATGTAAACCTCCCTCTATTAAGACTGTGTATTTAAGTCTTCACGTCATGCTCGTGAGTTTCTGCTGTTATCCTTCAGCATGATGAGTGAAGTAGTATATTTTCATTTATTGTTTTTCCATATTAATGTTTTCTTTTTGTATCAAAACATCAATTCCTTTCATTTTAAGAAAATGAATTAACTTTGGTTTCCGCTGGTTTGTTACAAGTCCTAAGGCTTAAGATTTTACAGAGTGGCAAAGTACCCACTCCAAACCACCCAGAGTTTCTTAATTAAAGACTGCAATGGAGAGAGAAAGGATTACTCTTAAGGTTGTCTTTTGCACCTAAGGACATTTAGAAATTACAATCGGCCATGATTTTCATAGTCCTTTTTTTTTTTTTTTTTTTTTTTTTTTGCTAATTTCTATTGCAAATGTAACATTATTTCAACGATGTATCATGTACCGTAGGTAACATGGGTGAAAAATACAGTTGTTTAAATCATTGCTTAGATTTTAGGTGGGAGCTCAAATGTCTTTCTGATATCCTGACCCTGAGTTTATTACCTAGATCTGCAACTTTACAATCCAGGGCAGCCTAAATCTCTCCCTGACATGGGGGGATCCTAATGAAGAAATTGTTTCTGTGAACTGCAAGCCTTGCAGGGAGATGGAAAACAAACTGCACTATAAGGAAGATTAAAGATTTTTACTGGAATGTTAGTGTCTAAAAAACAGGTCTGAATCTACTGGATCACTCTGTTTAAGCCACTGAACTACAGTAATTAGACTTTCGGGGAAAGAGCATTCATATTTTAAAAGACTGAATTGCTGACTCTACTTTGCCTTCTGCTATATGCGCTGCTGAGTTCCTTCCCTGGTTCAGGAATGTGCCTGATCTCCTTCAGTGGTTATCTGCTCCTGTAGTTCCAAGGCAAATAACAATGAAGTAGTTGATAGATGAAGGTCCTCTATTTTGCACGTTGTCTTCCAGGAAAAGGACCTTGTTAAACATAATGTAATGTTGGCTACCTCTATGAAATACCAGTATTAATGAATACTGTTGATGAGTGGTGTAGTCAAGCAAGTCTCTAGTGCTTTTGGTTGTGTCATTGTTTAGGGCAGGGCATAAAGTGAAATGTGAGCTTTTGTTACACCTTTCCTTATAATTTTCTCTGATGTAGTAGTTTTCATCTGTCCCAGGAACTTTTTTTTTTTTTAATTGTCCTTACTGTAATTCATCAAAACAAATCATTGTCACCTAACCTGCATAACTTGTTCTTAGAGTTTTCCAAGAACTGCCTATACCTGAGAATTAGCCTTTTGGGCCCGGTAGCTACTTTGGTAGATCATAAGGATTGCATAACATGTTTAAATCCTGAAAAATGCCAGATGTGTACAGGCTCCCTAAAAAAAGTCCATTTTATTTACTACTCTCCACACTCCCTCATAGCTATCAGCAGCATTCCAGAGCCCAACCTTATTTTAAAAAAGGAACAGGCTTGCTCTGTTTCTAAAGTAGAACACCAGGGCCTGACTTGCACTCAGTTTCTGAGAAGATAGCAGTTAATACAGATCAACCTGTAATGTCAGACAGGTAAAACATCTTGCCTAAACATAATATTTCTGACATACCTTATTTGGAGATGCAAAATATTTGCTAAATCACAGTTGGTGGAGACATCTCCAGTCCTAATTAATCTGAGCTTTGGAAGCATTTAATTTTGATCTGTCTTGCAGGTCAGGAATCATACTGATAAATGTTATTTATGCTGCTGTGAAGGAAGTCCCCTGTAGGGGGAACTTTAGGCTGCAGAAGGGAATGTTACTGTGTCTGCTAGATTTCAAAGAGGAATGGAGAGTGACCACCTTTCCTTTCAATGTAACTTTTAGGAATTTTTCTTTCCTTGCTTTTAAGAGCATGGAAAAACTATTTCCATTTGCTATTTCTAAAAGAAATGCTGCACTTAAAAAATGTTTTAGACTAATTACAGCAGGTAAGTGTATTGCCCATACATCTATCCATTTAACTATGGGTAACTACAGTGACTTGTTCAGCACTGGTTTTGAATTTAGGGGAGGAAGGACTCTGTGTGTGTGCATTTGGGATCTAGAAATGACTTGTTTCTTGGGGTTTTGCTGAATTTTTCTCAAATTACCTAACTTTGAGAGATGATGTAATGCAATTACAAGGTTTTGCCTGCTGATAATAAAGTGGATAGCATGGATTTCCTGAAGTGAAGGGCTGTCAACTAGACATCTGGGCAAGTACAAACATTTAATATAGAGGCTGCTGACTTTTCACCAGTTCAGTACTTAAGTACCACTCAGAACACTCTTGCTCTGAAACTAGGTGCCAGAATACTAATAAGGAGGAGAGCATAAGAAGGGGAACAAGTGACTTGATATGAATGGTTAAAAAGAGATCGCTGCAGGAGGTGTTCTTGCTCCCTCCTGACTGTGCAACTGTTGAGGCCTTTTAATAGTGGGATATTGTGCTACTTTCTCTTGTGCTTCTCTCTGCATACTGAAAGCCCTCACAGAACATCTCTCTGTGATTATTCATGTGGTCAGGCTGTACCTGCAGAGGGAAGGGCTTGATATGTAACATCAATTTAATTTGTAGTGATCTTGTTAGATTTCAGTTTCTGCATGAAGAGGAGCAGTGTAGTGTAAAACACTACACATTGTAAAATGTGTCCTGTGAACTTTTGCTCTTTTGTATGAGGAAATGCCTTATAGGAAGTTATTCTTCTAACAATCTTAATGTAGACTTTTCAGTACCAAAAAATTCTAAGTCCTTTTTTAAAAAAGGTTAAAAGAGGACACACTTTAAATAATCCTTTGAATTATAGTAATTTAAACCACTTATGTAATAAGTATTTCTGAAAATTCATAGAGGGAACTACTGCTAATGGACAACTGTGGGTAAGCAGGATTAAAGAATTTGCCCTGTCACAGAGCTCAAAATTTGGTCCTCTGACCCCAGTGTCTTAAATGCATGGTCTTTTTTTGGTGGTAGATCTTTTCAAAATGCATGAGAGACCAGTACTTTTATCACAAGCCTTCTAATCCTTCCAAAACCATGTTATGCTGTATTGTATGACTACCATTTAACTTGATACAGATTTGTGCATTCCACTTGGACATGAAACAGCACAATAGTTATGATGTCTTCAGAGAATGATGGCTATGCCAGAAACCTTGTCCAATTAAACGAAAGAGTTTTTAAACAAGATAGTAAAATGCAAAAAGCCTACCCTTTCCACTCTATAGATTTTATGGGGATTATCTTGACAGATTTCTATGAGCAATTCTTTCTATGTGAAATTTTTAAAGACTACTTTTCTAGTATGATATACAAAGCAACAAAAGGCAATTGCTAATGCCTCTGAGATCTATAAAAGTATCTGAGCTTTCCCTTGGTAATGCACTTACTGAGGAAGAGCACCTGTTTTACCTGAATTGCAAAGTATTGATTGTGTTATAACACTTCAGTGTGTGGCTGGTAATATTGCTGGACTAGAAGACAGTGAGCTTGATCCAGATGCAGAGAACAGGCAGATTCAGGCCTCTTATACTGTACACTCAGACTTTTACAAATCTGGCAGTGCTGGGAAAAATGGTGCAATATCTGTCCTCTCAGGAAACAAACACACTGGAATCTAAATATTCAAAGTAACATAGGCAGTGGAGAAGGAATGTATGAATTTCCACTTCAGTTCTTGTATAATATTTATTATTGTAGTTTCTTAATGTCTTTAAACTGTATTGGTCAATTTGAGAAGGCCATGCTATTGTATTTTTTCTTCTCCTATGCAGCTGGCACTTGAAAGCACTGTGTACTTTCCATTGGATTGTAATGAGAATAGACCAAAAGCGTATTCATAGAATCATAGAATGGTTTGGGTTGCAAGGAGTTGGGGTTTGACTTTTAAAGTCATCTAGTCCAACCCCCCCTGCAGTGAGCAGGGACATCTTCCACTAGATCAGGTTGATCAGAGCCCTGTCCAGCCTGACCTTGAATATTTCCAGGGATGGGGCTTCTACCACCACTCTGGGCAACCTGTAAAATGTACATTTAGATTTACATTTACATTTAGATTGTGACTGTCCCCATCTTCAGTATTATCTTTTAGAAACAAACTAGCCATTTATTTTTCCTGTAGCTAATAACACCAATGTTATTCACATGACAGACACTATCCTGATAAAAATAACATGACAGCCTCCTGAAAACAAAAGCCACAGTGTGACTAGAGAGACAATTTGGTGGCTATTCCACAGGTGTGTCCTTTGTGTAAGGGGTATGGAAAGGGTTATGTAAGATACAGTGAAATTCAGCAGCATCACTCAGTTTAATCCAAAAGGATATTCACCATTTTCTTTCACTTCACTGTTTGTCTTCTTCCATTTCTCATAATTTTCAAAGCTATGTGCCTTATAAGCAGTCAAATAAAATACATTCCAAATTTCCATGAGACTTTGATGGCACCTGCAGATGTTTTTATGAATATAGAATCATAGAATCATAGAATAGATTGGGTTGGAAAAGACCTCCAAGATCATCAAGTCCAACCCCTGATCCAACTCTAATTACTATATCATGGCACTAAGGGCCACGTCCAATCTCTTTTTAAAAACCTCCAGGGATGGTGAATCCACCACCTCTCTGGGTAGGCCGTTCCAGTGCCTGATTACCCTCTCTGTAAAGAATTTCTTCCTAACATCTAACCTAAACCTCCCCTGGCAGAGCTTGAGCCCATGTCCCCTTGTTGGTTGCCTGGGAGAAGAGACCAACCCCCACCTGGCTATAACCTCCCTTCAGGTAGTTGAAGAGAGTGATGAGGTCACCTCTAAGCCTTCTCTTTTCCAGACTAAACAACCCCAGCTCCCTCAGCCTCTCCTCATAGGACTTGTGCTCAAGTCCCTTCACCAGCCTCGTTGCTCTTCTCTGGACCCAGTCCAGCACCTCAATGTCCTTCCTGAACTGAGGAGCCCAGAGCTTAACACAATACTCAAGGTGTGGCCTCACTAACGCAGAGTACAGGGGAAGGATCACTTCCCTGCTCCTGCTGACCACACTGTAAATAATTTTATTAGCTTAAATTTCACAAAATGGAGCTAAGGGATGAGTGAGAAGATGCTTCAATAAATTCACAGTTGATTCTGACAATCTGCATTGATAAGACAAGCTGACAGGATAACAAATAGTAAATTTACAAATGTAGGCACTAGATACATGGGATCGAGCACATGTTATTTCAGGAGGATTGGATTCAATTATTTTCTAAGTTTTATAGTTTATGGCTTTATATGTAGCATATTTGTGTGTAAAATAACATATCCTATTTGTCCTTTATTGGCTACATTTTTTTGGCTAAACTTAGAACTGGTTCATCACTTTCCCTGGACATTCACAACCTAAATTACTGAGAAGATGAATGATAGGTAGGCAAAAGCCTATGGAGGAAAGACAAAACAGTTCAAGAACTCCCAACTCGTCTTCCTTTGTCAGAAAATAAATATTTATTTCAGAAAATAAGATGCTAAAACTGTAATTTTTTTAAATATTTAAATCCCTGCCTTTTCAAGCTCAAGTGAGGCAAGATTATTCACTTGTATAATTAAAGAAGAATATGGACATTGACATAATGTATCCTTCGAGGTGACAGGCAATGCCTATGATTAGAAGTTAGCAGGTAATCTTGAGTGGTTGGGTTTTCTTCCTTGCCTACTTCTTAGAAATGCCTCAAATTGACACTAATTTGATACTTTCAAATCCCAAAGCCCCTTTGGATAGTGAGGGTAGAATGTAAGAAATTTTCCTTGGTGTCAGTCAGTAACTTTTGCCTTTCTTCAGATTATAAAAGATGATTGACGGGAATAGCAGCGCTGCTCAATGCTACTGTTGAGTTTGAACTGAAAACTAGATTGACAGGCAATGGATAGTTTATTTTCCTTTCTAGCAGTTAAAAGCAATGATAGTGAGCAGGATGCAAAGAGTTCTTGATGGACTTGCTGAATGACTTTTTTTTAATTAGATTAACAAATAAATTGTAAACTCAGGATGTCAACGGAATCTGCTGAACAAAATCATTAATTCCCTCTTTTCTTGCATGTGTGTATAACCTCTCCCATGAGTTGAAGAAAATGATTGCAAGTCAGACATAGACCATAGAAGTGAAAAACTTGTGTTGTGCTGTTTGCCCTCTCCGTTATGTTAGTCTGGTGGTAGGGATTACACTCTGTCCCTGTTCCTGTATAGTGCAACCTGAGTTAATCTGCAGCTGACTGGGAACACTGCATTTGAGGAAGGAGAACAGGGCTGCCCTAAACAGAATTTTAGGAAGAGCTGCTGTGTGGACCCTTTTATGAACAGTTGCTCCACTCAAGGTTCTCTGATTATGCCTGTTGGTAGCATTTAACTATAGCCACGATAAAGTATGGGATATCAGGTTGAATAATAATAATAATAAGGTTGAGCAACTCTGGTTGACAATTGTCAATAAGGGTTTAGCTGAGCTCCACAAAGTGTTTAGGAAACAATATAAACAATAGACTGTGTCTACAGCATTTTAAGGGTCTATATCTGTGTGTTAAATTTAGGTGACTGTTAATGAAAATATGCTTCCTTCTTTCTTTTTTTTTTAAATGAAATTAACAATTTGTATGTGGATAAAATATGTAGCAATATTATTTGCAGTCAGAGATACTGTCCTCAGCTATGAAATAACATTAGTACATCTTATCTATGTGTTATCGGTGGGTCAGACAATAGAGATCAGTCTTCCACTGGGCTTCCAATGTTCAGTATCTATATTACACTTCATCTGTTACATTACTAAATGTGCTGGAGGGAGATTTTGAGATTACAGGGCACAACTGGTGATGAACAAAGGCCCTGAGATTTGGGTGTTTCATATTTCAAAATAATATTTCAGAGTGCTTTCTAAATTATATGTGGGATCAGCACTTTGTCTTGAAGATTTTCTGGCAGATTTTTAATTTCTTACTAAGTTGTTATTTGAGTGTTGCAGTACTCTGCTTTAATTTAGAAGAGGTTTATGTAGTTAGAGTTCTCTCTGTCATGGTGTTTGTGCTCAGGTGAGAGCTGGAGCTTTTTGAAGGGCTCTTTGTTGGGTGAATGACAACTTGATAGTGGTTGCAAACACCATGATGAATTCAACTCCTGTTTCTAGACAACTCTTGGCACTGATCTGAAAAAGTCTTCTCAATTCCACTTGTTGGAGGTTCTGTGTTTTTATAACAATAATTACTCTTTTCTGTTTTGTTTTGGGTTTTTTTTCTTTTTCTTTCTTTCTTGCTGAATATCTGGCCTTGTAGCTGGAGTTCTACAGTCAAAAGTGTGAAGTTTTGTTTATGACCCTGCATATTATGTCAATGCATGGTAAAATGAAATTCTCTGAACAAGTGAGTTTGAAAACGCTGTGGTGATGCTCCCTTGCATACAGGATCAAGCTGCTCTTGCAGAATTAAAAATAACTTACAGGTCTTCATTGAGCTGCAGAATGGTAGGGAGATGGTTGCAACATCTCTTGTTAAGGTTTTGGTTTTTTTAATAAATCTTTTCTTCTTCATTTTTCTTGCAAGTGCTTGAAACAGCCTGTTTTCTTCTGGTTGACTAGAAACTTCTGTTCATCAGACATTTTTCCTTCTATTACAACAGTCACAGAGCTTCACAAAAAAAGATAGGATAAAGACATAGTCCTGATCCTGTCTCTAAGTGATCACCAGCCAGCTAATCTAGTCGGGAACAAAAGGAAATTTGTGAAGCACCTGCTGAAAGACAACAGGAACAGAGGTATTGTGCCTGTGCAGATGAGTGCAATACTTTCTGCTCTTTACGAAAAGCTTCCTAAAAAGCACAAATGAGCCCTTGTCTTAGCACAGTAGGCAAAAATCAGGTGGGCATTCTGTTCTGCCTCATCTGTTACGTAGAAGTTATACCAAAGGTGAATATGTCCAGCTGAAAAGAAGTAGCAAATGTAACAATTAAAAGTTGAATAATACCTAGGGAACAGAGCAAAGAATTAGATATTCAAAATGCTCGAATTGATAAAAATTGTCAAATTCTCTACTGTGTAAATTGTCTCTCCATGACCTTGGGAAATCTGAGACAAAAGAAGACTAACACAGGATGTGCTGCATACTGCAGGATTCAGAAGCAAAGAGCCAGCTTAAATACAGTGAAAGTTTCATCTGATTAATGAGTCAGACTCCAGTATTTGTCCTGAAATAATTAGTATGAGATTACATTTATCTATCTGTACTTGTAAACTGAACATCACAATTAGAAGGAGAGATGTGCACTTTGTACATTATATTTATGCAAAATTATGTTCTGGGGACATCACTACTGTCTTTTAGTCAAGCCTTCAGAAAGTCCTAAGTATCTGAACCACTGTTGTACATCTTTTCTTGGGAATTTTTAAATTCCATAAAACGTATTACTTCTTTTACAGACCCCTGTTTCATTTAGTAAGCAAAATAGAACATGAAGCTTTTGCTGTATATTTTTTTCCTCCCTGAAGCTCACTTTGTGCTGCGTGTTGCATTTATTGCATATTGTTCAAACCCAATTCCAAAGTCAGAGTTACTAATTTTCTCATGGACTTTTAAAACTTGTTTATCCTATTTATCACTAAGGCATCTGAGTGCTTCAAAAATATTAATGAACTTACATTTACGAAAGAGCTTTTAGATGAATGGTAGTATTTTTGTGTGTCTTTTCAGTTGGGAATGGAAGTACAGAGACTTTAAGGCCAGTTCTGGCTATGGGTGTTCTATTTTAGACATTTATCACCTTTCTTCTGTCTGCTCAAAATATTTAGCATTACATAGCAATTTGTACATTTAGAATGCAGCTCCCATAATCTTTGATGTATCTGAGAGTACCAGACGATGTGTACAGAAGTTGAGTATTGAACTATTTCTCTGGAGGGTAGAAACCCTTCAGATGAATTGTGCAGTTTCTGAAATCACTTCAACCAACATTGTGTACCAACTGTCAAAAAAGATAAAAGATCTCTGTTCTTCAGGGTAGTGTCCATCTTGGGCATGAGACCATCCTCTTTTATTTGCAATCTCCATCTTTTTTATTCCACTCTCTCCAGCTTTTGCAAAAAAAAAAAAATTAAAAAGTACTCTATATGTAATCATTAAGCATGTCTTCTGTACTAAAGAACCCCCAAAAAACAGTAATAAGGGACAAAAATAGCAATAATGGAAACTTATTCACATAGATATAGGGAAGGAAATCATTCCTTATAAATACATCAGGGTTTTTTGAAGCAGCTAAAAAACATGTGGTTAGGAATGACTTGGTTGATGTACCATATGCAGATTTCTCCAGAGCTTATAAGATCCCTTATTATGTTCTTTAAAATCAAGCTGAAATGTGAAAAGATATGTTGCTCTAACAGAGTAATGTCTGGTTAAAAATAGGGAATAAAAAGGCTTAGGAGACATGAGGAAGGTTTCAGATGGAGTCTTGTAAAAATCGTTAAAGGTATCTCTGTTTTATGTATTCAGGGAACAAATAGCAAGGTAGTAAAGTTCAGAAATGATAAAAATAACACCCAATAACAGCAAAACTAGAGCTTACTGCCATGAGTCACCACACAAAAAATGGCAGATAAATTTCAGTTTTGCTAGTTTTGAAATGGTACCTGTTTGCAACTTCAGAAATGCTGTTTGCTAAATTATTCAGAAAGATCTTGGGTGATTATGGATTATTCTGCAAAAATGCCCACCTAATTCAAACAATGACTGAAAAAGGCAGACATATTTTTAGAAGGTGGTGTCCCTCTCTAATTTGGAAAGGATATTTCAGATCTGGAAATGAGATGGAGAAGAATAATGAGATAACAGAAGGTTGTAATGAATTTCCCATGTGGAAAAGTTAAATGGACTAGAACTCGTAAAAGAAACAACTGAAGCAAGTGCACAATGAAGGTCTCTAAGTGAATGCAAATAAGAAGTGATTATTCATCACCTCTTGTAACAGAAGAGTCAATGGCAACCACTAAAACTCTCATAAAACAAATTTAAACCAAAATACTGTATTTTACATACCATGCATAATTCAAGTATGTAACGGGATTTTTAGGATATCAAAAGTATAAAAAGAGCAATAAGCTATTAGAGAAAATCAGGGACCCATCAAGGGCTATTAAACAATGACACAGATGCAAACTCTAGCTCAGGAAGTTGCTACATTATACTAGCAGAAGTATCATCTGTATTTGCTGGTTTTATGCTTTTTCTGCACTTACAAACTGTTACTCTTGCGGATACATGATGTTAGATCTGTCCTTATTTTCTAACAACCTTTCTAACTGAACCCCAAAGCACGTTCATCCTGTGCACTCAATAAGGCAAGAAAAATTTGAATGTGCAGTTATGCATTTGCACAACAAGCCAATTTTTTCATCTTTTGAAGAAAATACAGAGAAATTACAGCAATAGGTTTCACGGGTAGTTTCTAAGAGCAAGGAACAGATCTTTTGCTAGGACTATTACTTTCTACTTTGGTCCTCAATGTCTGTCTGATATCCTTCTTCTACCTCCTTTTGCCAAAGTTGATTTCATACATCAGTTTGTATCCCGTAAATTTTGTTCCCTTGCACATCAGTTTTTCTTTCTTAACTCTTTAGACATTTAACTCAAACACTTCCGATTCTGCTGACTTTCACGTACCATCTTCTTTACCAGCTCTGTACTACTTTCCACATCCTTGTTCTTCCTACTTTCTACATCCTTGCTCTTCCTACTTTCTAAACTCAACCCTTAGAAGACCACATTTGATTTGTCTTTATTTCCTGGATTCCTTTATTTTTGCCAATTCTGGTGTCAGTGTCTGAAAATCATAGTAGGGAAGTAATTTTTCTCATAAATTACCTGAGAGGTAGTCTCCTGTAAATAATTGCTGCTCCAAACAGCTAAAGTTAGGAAATATTATAAACAACTGAAAACAAGGCAATTAAAATCAAGTCAGTTTTTACTTTTATGATTATGAATGTAGGTGCTGTTACGTTATGTATGTTGGATAGATGTTGTGGCCAGAATGCTGATAATATACGCAGCTGTTCCTCGGCTGATGGAGCATAGAAAAGGCTGGAATTATTTCTGAGGTATTTGTTGCAGATGACTAGGGGCTTGTGTCAGCCTTACCTCTTGACATTTCCTCTCCTCTGATCGGAAAATATTCAAGAGTCATCTGCTTCTCTGACTGATTCTGCCTTCTCCACATAAAGGCTAGAGCTACACAGTTTGAGAGAGTAGCTCAAAGTCTAAAGAACTAAAAGAAGACAGGGAGAGAATAGACTCTTGAGTCTTCTTCCCTGCATCATGCCAATTCTGCCATTCAAAGATAAAACCAGAGAGGATGGTAAGGACTACTCTCTGATGCCATCTGACCATCTTACATCAAAGTAAAACAAGGAAACAAAGTAAGATTAAATACCAGCCACAAAGATACCATGCTGCCCATGCTGTGCTGGCTGAGCTTTTTATTTCAATCCATGTGACTGTTTTTCAGAACCATCTGTACAAAGGAAATTTTGTCAGGTTTTTTTTTTTTCCCCACCCACACCATTCTAGCAGCCTCTACACAGGGAAGTGGCAGATGTGCAGGGACAGAAGAGTTTTCCTCCTTTCTTCAACTACATTTTTAGGGCATGTTTAAGTTTTTGTGTAAATTCAGTGAATTTATGAAATCATCTATAACCAGGAAAAGTGAATCCAAGCCTTTTTATTGAGGGGAAAAAACCCAAACAATATGTTCATAAGATTCTTCTTTCTATAAAGCCTCCAGTTAAGTGGCACGATTTTCCTGAATCTGTGTCACTGAATAAACAACTTAATGAATGGCAGAGCATCAGGACCAGTCTGTAATCTGTCCATCCATATATCCTATTGTTGATCCTCATCAGTAGGAGATTAAATTAAGATGAATCATATCAGCTGAGAATAATAGAAGGTGAAAAAGAAAATGGTTTAAATTATACCTGTCAATTTCTAAGGATATTGGTTTGAAACTTGACAGTCAGACTCAAAATACTTGAAGGTCTCAATATAATTAGAAGGAAAATTCCTGACTGGATACCCAACATCAATATTTTTTTAAGCAAAAATTGGTTAGCTCAAGTACTTCAACTCGGATGTTTCTGGGTGGATAAATGGTGACTGTCTAAAACATTGTTTAGGAAGAACAATTTCCTTATCATGCTTGGTGGTTCTGGTTTAAAATTCAACACAAAGGTGTCAGAAAATAGTGTCTACTGGATAAGATGAAAAATCTGTTGAGAAGCGTAAGGGTGCAGGTTTCTTGTAACAACCTGAAAAAGAAACAGGTTAACTTACTTGAACTTGAAACTAACTATAGAGATGGAGTGGAATGCAAGCTTTATGTTTTCAGGCTTCAATCTATGTTTCCTTCCTACTAGGACAACTACGGGATAGCTCTGTTTTTTTAGTATGTTGGCTTCTTACTGAAAACAGAAGCTGTCTGAAGCTCTGTGGGCATAGATGGCATTTTGGTGTGGAGCTATGAGCTCCCTCCCAGGTCCTGTGGAACAATGAGACCATGGCAAAGCGCAGGAAAGTCATGATAATGCAGTCTGGCATTCTCTGTACCATGCTATAAGCCCTGAACCAGACAGTTCAGATATCACTTAAACTACTTTCTCCAGATATCTAAAGTCCATCAACTTTTTTTTTTTTTTTTTTTTTTTGTAAAGCATATAGGAGAAAGAATTGCTATTTCTGTTTTTGAATATTTGGGCCTGTGGTGGGTTGACTCTGGGCAGGAGGGAAACCTCCGCCCCATCTCTCGCTCACTGAACTTGCTGTTCAGCAATTTTTGGAGTTCTTCCTAGGAAAACAAAACAGAGAGTTAGGGAAACAGATATGCTAAAAAATCCCTCTGTAGTGTACTAACCTGTGTGTAGAAACAGTTGACTGTTTCTGTTTGAAAAGCTTAAATTTAGCCTAAGACACTGGAAGAATTTTAAGAAATTGTTTGCCAGCTAGCCTGGATGTGACAAATTGTTTGCTAGAGTCCCAAGATTAGTTGCTTTGATACCACCCTTTGCTAAATTGGGGGATGGATTTCAGTATATTCTACTGGTGATAAAATGGGGAAGCTGTATGGAAGGTACTGAAAACTAATCAAAGGCTGAGACCAGGGGTGGACTGTCCAAATGACTGGATTCATCTCCTGGGTAATGGCTGGAGCTGACAGGCTGATTGGACACAAGCAGCAGTGAAATCCAGGCAGAAAAACCAGGTTAACCTGCTATTATTAGGTTTCAATTAAAGTGGCATGGTTTGATTTATTACATCTCCTAAAGCGCATAGCTATTCAGAAGTGGATAACTCTGAAGTTTAATGGTCAGAGTAACTAATGCCGATGCAGAGAGGTTTAAATGAAACCTCCCTGAGCCATCTTGGACTACTGCAACATTCCACAGGAAGGATACCTTTCAGACCTGTTCTCTGCTTAGATTACATCTGGATACCTTTGCATTTCACTTTCTAAATGCTGTGAAGGAGACATGCTAAATTGGCTCAGACCAGGTTACACATTATTCTTTTAAAGTGTTTATTTTTCTTTTGATCTATACAAGCTTTCTAGACAGTGAGGATATTCAGTTCCATGAAGACACTGAATATTTTCCCTTTGTATTTCTCTCAAATTGTGTAGAATTTGACACACAGTCTTCCAACAGATGAGATTTTGTCTGGTTTTTTTCCTATTTTAATGTATGCATTTCTGATTCTGAATTCTCCCTAATTTTAGACATGCCAAAGTCACTTGAAGTCCAGAGCTGAAAATTAATTTCCATCTCTGTCTTGCTTTACAAACAAGGGAAAGGTTTCATTTGTATTTTCAGATTAAAGGCAATGCTTTTGCATGCTCTGTTTTCTTATTCTCTTTGCAGATATTTGAGAACAAGTCTTTTGCTTTTCTTCATTTTTTTTTTTCCCCGTATGAAATGACCAAAGTCCCCAAAAGCTACAGCACTCCCTTGGGTGCACAGTTATTATCTGAGCTAATACACAGATGATTTATATAGAAATGAAAAAAATGGTGTATAGTAAGCGCATTTAGCATTTCATGCATGTGAAGGATCCCAATAGCTCAAAGGCAGAATTGATCTTATTTTTCTGTCTTTTACGTTCTGGGAATAACCAAGCTATTACAAAGTTATCTGACGATCTATGTAATTTAAAAAAAGATACTTCTGTAGTGTTTCTCCCCACATTCTGTCAAACACATTGTTCTTTAAAAGGGAACATCACAAAAGAAAATGACAAATTTATATCTTTTTCATTTAGAAACATTTTGTTACCCAACATATTTACCTTACTTCATGCTGAAAAACTAGTATCCTGTATGGACAATATTGCTGTCAAACTTTCTCTAGACTAAACTTTAGAATTTCCATCCCTAGTGACTTTCAGACTATCATTCAAATTGGGTACTATAATATTTGAAGTATACCAAGTATAATTTAAACAGTTATTATCCTTTTTACTATCAAAATATACGAGTTTTGTAGTTTAATATCCCTTAGATTATAAAAAAATTGCTGTCCTATAAAGTGAAAAATACTTGAGTTGTAGAGAAGTGTTTGAAAGGCCAGATACAATTAGTTGTATGGATCAGTAAATGTACAAAAGAAAGGACTTATTCTTTGTTCTATTCATCTGAATACCCTTTTAAGTCACTGAGTATTATAGGTATGAGGTTTGCAGGGTTTGACCAGACTTTTGTCTCCCTGTCTCTATGTGTAGACAAGCAATCATTTCTAAACTATTTAAGACTCTGCCATCCAACTGTATCTCATATATCCCTTAAAAATCTCACAACATAATTCTGACAAAAATTTATGCCCTGGTTGTGTTTTCTGTTTAGTTGAAGAATGACCTTTATGCTTATGAAAAGAACTAAAAGATCTATGAATGAACAGAGAAAAAATATATTATGGAAAGAGGAAATTAAAACTGCTCCTGAACCTTTTCTGATTCAATCCAGACTCTTTGAATAAATTTAGCAGTAACTCTGACTGGTAGAAAACACCCCAAGTCCTGAATGAAAGTATCTCCAGCATTTGGGATGTTTAAAATCCATAATAATGGGCAAAGTCTACATCTTGAATACTTTTTTTTTTTTTTTAATGATCTCGGTGAAAGAATGCATATGGCTTCATCTAGTCCTTGAAACTGTAAGCATTTCTAGATAACTGATCTGGTTACTCAGGAACCCTGACTCTTCAGTAATATTTTCAGTGCTGGAGCTATGATGGTATGGTTGCCGGCCGGTATCAGATAACCCAGAGACATTGTCTGTGGTGATACTTTCATGAAATAAACTGAAAAGAAGAAGGGAACCTCCTATCCTGCTGCCCTGACTTAATTTTTAGTAACTCCTCATCTCTGAACATTTTGAGTACTGTCAAGTCTTTTTTTCTTCAATGTGTGAATCAGTGAATGACTCATACCTGTCAGAAATCAGTCAGTTAATTACCTTCTGAATTGACATTGAGGCAGTACAGATCAGAGTGTAGCAAAACAGCTGGAGGTACCTTAACTAGCAGTAAATAGGAGTCTGTTCCTTACCTTCTGCCCTACCCTTACTCACTCACACACTCTCTCTTCATATTCCTTGTATATGATGGTGATGTACAAGTCAAAGAATAACTGTAAAGAGATGTATCCTACATTTATAAATGCAGGAATACTAAAGAACTTATAGGGGCCACAGTGCTGTAGTAGATGAAGGTGAAGATGTAATGGAATATGCAATTAATATATGCAGCATCATTCTTTCATGTAAGAGCATCTGATTAGAAAGAAATTATATATCCAGCATGGGGATTTGGAAGCAGTCCTGTTTATTGTCATGCTACCTTTCAATCATGGGCAAACTTCAAAAGGTAAAAGGCATGATTTTGTTTGTTTGTGCTAAGAAAAAATAGGTCAGTGACAGAGGTGATATTTTAAGGTTATCATGTTTGCCAGCTTAAGATACCTTGTCTTGATTGCTTTTGACTTTGCTTATTCCTAGCCATCTACAATGCATCCTTACCCATCCTTACCATCAGCTGAAATGCTGTTGGAATTTTGAGGTGACATGACCCACTCTATTAGAACTCAAGAAAAAAAAAAAAAAGACAAAACCCAACAAAACCTTCTCTTCTTCTTTGCCATTTAAAACATTTCAAAAAACAATTACATCGTAAAATTTAATTTACACAATCATTTTTGTTCACTAATTCCCCACAGGTGCTAACTTCAGTGTCACTTTTGCAATGTAGGTCAACGAGGAATACCGTGAGGTCATCTTTTCCTTATGCTATAGTGACTTAGTAGTAATATTAATATGAAGTATTTCTGATTTAAACAGTGCCTTACAAATGGAAGAATCTGTATCTCATGGCCTTTTGTTAAGAGCTTGAGCTATACAATTGTCAAATATAACTATTTCTTGTTGTGATGTTACTCAGGTAGCTACTGTTCAGAGTGTTCAGTAAACAGGTTTGAATTAGGAGATAAGCTGAATTGGTTGCATTAGTTGTGCTTATATTTTGCAGATACATCTAGCCTTCTTGCTTGTGATTAGTAATGAAGAATCTAGTCAGAGTTCACAACTGTGACAATTTTGGTCCCAGTCACACTAAGGGGTTAGACAGATCAGACAGCACTGTACAATATTTTAGCAAAACTCCTGGCATTTCCACAGGAGAAAACTATGGTACTCCCAAACTCACAAAATTTGTGATGTAGTTAACCTCATCATGAAACCCTTTTTGAGCAGTTTTTAGTTTCCAGTTTTGTGATTTTTTTTATTTTATTTTTTTTTTTTAATACAAGTTGATTAATTTCTGAGTGTTAAGCAGTTCTTTCTTTGGCAATTGAGCTTGTGTAGATTGTGTTTTTTTTTTACATTCCTTGTCTGGATTACTTGGTCTCATAAAACAAATCCTCTTGTTCAATAATTGTTTGATAATTATTATGCAATGAGTTATAGGATGGATGATGAGAGGAGCTCATTCCAGTGGCTGGCAAAAATATTTCCACTGTGAAATACTTCGAGTATTGGTGATGTTTTTTTTGCATAAAAATTTTTGTGCAGGTAATTTCATGGTTCTGAATATTCACAGAGTCTTTGTGCCACACAGGACTGGACACTGACCTCTTTAGTATATAATGGATTTACTTCTATTAGCTTGTCATATAGAATGAGAATTTCTAGGAGTTTGAAATTTTTCTGTTGTCCTGTGCCATTGCATTTGATACATTTTATTTTTAAGTGCTGACACTAGTATGAACATAGAGAGTTGGAAACATCTATACAAAATAATGAAGACACGGACTAAATTCTAGAGTAGTGTTATGTTTTAATAATCTCTTGTTTATTCTTCCATACAGTTTTATCTGTAACCATTGGGATGTTGACTATGTAAATAGAGGATTAGTAGTGTTTTATGACTTAGGTTCTGGTTCTACACTGGATGTGATTCTGTAGTTGCTCAGCAAGGCTCTAAGGTGCAGAGTACGTCACTCCTATGAAAACCAGTGGTAACAAAGAACTTCCTCTTCCTCCTGTGAAGGCTCACTTCACAGTGAGGCCTTTGGCTCACTAAGAGGTGTTAGAGGGAAATTTATATTCTGTATGTATGTCTTCTGTTCCCAGTGAAATTTACTACCGTATTACACTGTAAGACCTCTGTAATATACAGTAGGAGAAAAGCAAGGGACCTCTGATTCAGGCTTCAAGTTTTTAGCTCATAGTAAAGAGGTGGCAAAAAGTCTTCAGTACTAGTGTTAGTCCTCCAGCCTTCTAAGTTCTTAATCAAACATAAATCTGAGTGCCAAGTGTTTAATATTTCCCTTAGGAATAGAATTTTCCTTGTAAAATCAAGTTTCCCATTAGCAGATGCAACAAACTTGGGAGCAGCATCCTTGGGAAAATGAATAGATCACTATAGTCAAAAGTTTCTTGTCCCTGATGTTCTCTATTCTGTACACACACTCATAAAATGGGCACGGGCTGCCACATACTATTTTTCTTTGTTTCCTAATCAATTAAGTTCACTAAAACAATGTCAATATGACCGACAACTGGATCAGGTTCAGTGTAAATATCAGCCTGGGACTAATTGAATCTTGCAGTGTTTAATACTTTATGCTTGTTATCTTTTCAAACCATACAAAATTGGAAAATAATGTTCAAATTTCACAAAAATTTATCTTTTAGTCAAACCCAGAACTCAAAGTGACCAGGATTTGAACCAATGGGAAATGAATTAACTTTTATTTGCAATGAAAAATGCACAGGGTGTGTTGCAGGAAAAAGATCTTAATTTTGTATGATAAATGGTCACTACTACATGGTGACAACTGTGGAGGTTTGTGTGTGAACATGAGAGGGGTGACTTCATTCCTTAGCCATTGGTGTTACAAAAATCTGATACTCTATAGCTATTTTGCTACAAAGTCAAGAATTTTGTCCAGTTTCTAGGTTTCCGTGTGATATTTTGTGGGCTCCATAAGTATCCAGCCATCCATTATGGATTCTGCAGGGCACTGGAGAAGCTTTCAGGAATTGTTTATCCTGCTTTCTCTTACCCAAAGTATCCTTTCTCCCCACAGTCCAAGCACCTTGGTGCTCAAGGGGCTTTGAGATTTACAGATTTCACAACCATGAATGGAGCAATAGTTGGTGAAAAGCTTCTTATAATTTAGGGGCGGAGAGGTGGATTCCAATAACTCAGACCATATTAAGGGAAAAAAGTTTTGGGGTTTTTTTTTGTTTGTTTGTTTGGTTGGGTTTTGTTTTTTTTTTTCCTGAAAGGTTTGCTGCCTTTGGTATCAAGGAAGAAGGCTGATAGGGTTTCATATTAGGCAGTTAAGCATAGGTTTGCATATAACATATAATATGCCTATCTGAAAAATACAATATTAGAAATTGCTATTCTTTTTTAATAACTTTGCTTGAAACCTTTTCCACCTGCTAGTAGTCAGTATTCACAGATAGAAGAAGAGAAAATGAAGGCGTTTTGAGAAGATAATATTTAAGTTCACTGCCTGTGAAATTGAAACAATGTGCATTTCCCTTATATTCAATATGGCTTTTGAAATCAATCATTTTATATACTGTTTGCTGATTATATAGTTTTACTTTCTGTTTACAGTCAGCTTCACTCTGTTGTTCCAATGGTATCATTACTAGCTTCCATTAGTTAATAATTTTACCTAGGAATTTTTTACTTACAGTGAAAAAGGATGTGGGGAGAGGGGACAGAGGGGAAAGCACTGTTATTCCTGTGCAGAACTCCTTAGCGAGTATCATTTTGGCCTAACTTCAGTACAAACCCTAAAACTGAAGTGTCAGTAAGGATTTTGTGGGGGTTAATTAACTATATGGAAAACTGGCAGTTTGTCCAGTTAGGTACTCAGAAGGAGAAACTAGAACTAAATGCCCTTTATGATATAGAAAAATAAAACCATATATATAGCTAGTTCCAGAAGGCAAACCAGAACTCCTTCCAGCTGCAGAGATGGAGTTCCCCTTGCAGAGGAGGCGTGGTCCCCAAATAAAGTTATTGGTGCAAGTCTTCAGTGAGGAAAGCATGATGAGTTTGTCCGGGTGCGTTTAAGGCTTGTCTGCATGCTGAAGAACAGCACAGCACATCCTTTCAGCTCTTATCTACAGAGTGATGTGGTGCACTGGTAGAGGGCTTTGTCTTTATTCACAACACATTCAGTGTGTCTCGGCAGGGGAAGAAACAACACTCCTGCCTGTCAGCCTGTCCTCTGCCATCGTCTGCAGAATAAACTGAACTCTAACTCACCATTTAAGAGAAAGAGGGAAAGGTAAAGAGGGAAAAAGAGAAAGGGATTTGCTGTCTGGTTTATTCATACATTAGCTCTCTGCAAAGGCACAATGCAGAAGGAGCAGCATCAGCAACCTTGCAAGCAGTGACTGTTTCGTTAATATGGTCTGAGCTACTTTGAGAAGCCAATTTATTACTTACACATATAACACTTGAGCTTTGCTGAAAACTGGATGTGCCAAGCACACCTTTGCTTCTGATTTATACATAAAGACTTGCATCTTTCACAGAACAAATCTTATCAGGAGAGATTCAACCAAGGCAGGTAAGAGATTTCTACATAAGTGTCACCTTCTACATTAACGTATAACAAATATTACTTCTGACTACAATGCCTGGCTGTCGTTGAGCATTTAGAACTGATGCATTTGTTCTTATGTTATGTTACCTTTGAGCAAGTTTAATCCCAAGAACATCTGCAATGTACTTTAAAGATGCATTTTGATTTTTTCTTAAGCATTAAATATCATAGTGAATTTTACACCTTGAAATTTGCTTTGAGTGAAGTGATATGTTCATAGAATGTATTTTGAGATATATCTCTTGCTGTCTTTGTATCATGTTTAATAATTAATTTATAGCATTTTAAAAATTAATTTGCTGTTATGTTCAGATGCAGAGGATTAGTGCATCAGTTAGATTAACCTTTCTAATGCATATTCGCAGGCAGCCCTAAATGATCTAACCTAATAGTTGTAAGAGTTCAGCTATACTTATCCCATTTGCAGAAATATGGTTATGAGCTTTTGCACGTGGCATAAGTGATTCTTTTTTTATGGTCAAGTGGGTTGTTTTGTCAACTTGCAATTCAGTAAAAGTAAGGAAAGTAATATGATGATAATATTACAAGTATAGTCCATGCCCAACTATATGAAACAAAACATGACTTGATTATAATTCAGTATTGTATAAATAACAATACTGCTGACATTTAGCAGGTCAAATTAATAATAAAACACTTTTTTGAGCACTGAGTTAGAACCAGTCTTCTCTGCAATCTTCATAGCATCTAGTAGCTGGAGACAGAGAGTAACTGAGAAAAATATGTTGGCAAAGGTTTCATCTTTATGAAGTTTATAAGACGATAATTTTTTAGGCACTCTCCGAGTATAATCTTGTGTGTCATATATCATTTTGGGAACTCTTTGTACTTAACATAAAAAATAGTCCAAATGAATCACTGTTATAGAATGAGAGGAGACAGCTAAGAAAACTGGATAATAAAAACTGTTCTAGTGATATTGAACATTTAATTTGAACATCACTTATTCTAGTAAGTGCATAAATAAGCCTTTTCTCAAATACTTGCTGGTGACTTGTAACTTTCTCTTTTCCACTTCAACTGTTAGCATTCTTTTACTATAGAGTTGTTCCTGTCTAATTATTTCATATACATAAGATTTTCAATGCTAACAGAATAAGGACTTATGATGAAATTTTCTGTAGTTTTTAATTTAAATTTGTCATATTACTGCTAATCAAAGTGGAACTCAGAATAGCTCTCACACTGCATGTGGTCTCGTTTTTTTTTTTTTTTTTTCCATAGTGATTTATGAAAGAATGTGGGGAATTAAAAATGAATGAATCTCGTGGCTTGTCTGGACTTTTGTAACTTTTTTCATTTGAGTTATTTTAGTACTGAGAAGGTGTGGCTACTCTGTGTAGGAAATGATAAGCTTTTTTGTGAAATAGTGTGAGTTTCCAGATTTGTAAGAAGCCAAAGACTTTCTCTAGAACTTTTTCACATAGTTTTTCAAAGTGTGGTGGTGTTCCATAGAGAGAAAACAGCAGATCTGCATTTCTGGGAGAAATGTTAAACATTAAATCTGAGTAACTCAAAATAAGTGAAAGATCTGCTACAATTTCCTATTAAGTTCCTGGCTAAAATCTGCGGGCTCAGAATTTTTTCTTGTCCCACAGTGGGGGGAGTGGGAAAGGATGGTCAAAGAATAAAAAGTTTGAAAGTCCCTGATAGTTGTTTCTCATGCTTTTTGACCTCTAGGCAAGAGACAACTTTAGGGAAGAGCCAAGAAAATCTTGAATTAGATCCCTTAAGTGAAACAGATCAGTGTAGCTCCAGTGAGATCGAAGGAGAAACACCTGTTGTGGATGTGGCTGCTCTTAGAGAGCTAACAATATACATATTGGGGTGCTAATGCTGTCTGCATGGTTTCTACAGGGATAGCAGTGCTGTCTGCATTGCTGTGCAGTGCAGGGCTGGGTGAAGTGGGGTCTAGCAAGGATATTTGTGGTTGAAGAGAGTAGGGTTTGAATGAGGAGCCCAGGATGCCAACCAAGCGTGTTTAGACAGAACATCATAAGACTTCGAGTCCTATTCTGAGCAACTCTCTTTCCTTAGGAAATTGATAGAAGCTGAGAAAGCTTGAAGGCACCTTCGCACCGCAGTAACAATCTCAGGACTTTAATATGGTCCCAGAAGGTGTTCCCAGAATGAATGTAGACAGGAAGGTTGTCTCCTGTATCTTTATAGTAAACTGATGCCATAGAAGAAAATCAAACCAGTGTTTTCGAAATGCCAGTTTGCTGTGTAACTGCAACTGCAGGAGAAGTTTCTGGTTCTTGGTTAGTCATGGAGCATGTCTTCTAAGCACCCTGCTGGACAGAGCTAGGCTAGCAGAAGTCATAATCAAGACATGGCACTAATCATATTTGCAAAGTCTGGGAAATGTTTAGCTATTATAAAGCACTCCTCTCTCTAATTCGAGAAAGCCCTAGAACAGTGACAGCTTATGCTAACTTACTGTTTGGCCCAACGTTTTATGGAACCATCCAGGGGACTGTTACTTGTACCAAATCTGATCAAACTTCCATTTTTATTGTTGCCCTCTGGTCTCTCAGGAGCAAAAAATGAGCACAGTGCAGAGCAGCATGTGTCTTCAAGTAGTTCTTCATGCCTAGACTGGGAAAATGAGCTGTTCACAGCATTTTTGTCAGCCCTGCGCCAACCAAGAAGGCCCCTTTGTGGAACAGAGAATGAGATTTTTTTTGTTCTGTCTTGTCCTGTGCTCTCACAGTAGGAATTATGCCTATTGGTGTGGCCTCTGAGGAAATGCACATTCTTCTTGCTCACCACTTTCATCCCATCTACAGGATTTATATTACAGTATTTGCCACTGGCATTTTTCAAAGTGCCGAGGTGCACTGGTCCATTGTTAGTGAACTGACATTTATTAATTCCTGTCTGTTTAAGGTTTGCACTGAACAACTTGAGAATATATTTTTTTCCCATACAGTAAAAGTTTGGAGGCTTTTTTGGCTGAATGCTTTTATGCAGAAAATGCATTTGTTTACTTATCCAAATGAGCAGTTCATGTATATATAAAGATGCAAGTTAAAAAACCCTTGATGTTTCTCGTACGAGTTTTTCAGTATGACAGTTAATATATGTTTCCTGATCTCCTGCTTCTACGATATACCAACCATTTAAAACCCCACCTTTCTCTGTTACACTGGCATTGCAGGCACTTTTCCTGGTATTGCATAGTGTTTGGAGAGTTGTAACTCATCATTTGGGAGCACAGTCCCATGTGTTTACCTCTTCTGTTGTTTCTAAGTTAGACAAAGGAAAATAATGAAAGCTCCATGCCTTCATATGTAGATTTGCACTTCCTCAGTTCAAAGTCTTTCAGAAATATTTAGCCAATGAGGTTGATTGGAAAGCATGTCTATTCCAAAACCTATTTTACTTTCAGCCAAAGGTTTTCTGAAAGCATTGATCTCTTATTTCATCATGCACTATATTGAATGATCTACTAGAGAGCAGTGTAGGGGAAAGGGATCTGGGAGTGCTGGTGGACAGCAGGATGACCACAAGCCAGCACTGTGCCCTTGTGGCCAGGAAGGCCAATGGCATCCTGGGGTGCATTAGAAGAGGTGTGGTTAATAGGTCAAGAGAGGTCCTCCTCCCCCTCTACTCTGCCCTGGTGAGGCCACATCTGGAGTATTGTGTCCAGTTCTGGGCCCCTCAGCTCAAGAAGGACAGGGGACTTCTTGAGAAAGTCCAGCGTAGAGCCACCAAGATGATTAAGGGAGTGGAGCATCTCCCTTATGAGGAAAGGCTGAGGGAGCTGGGTCTCTAGCTTGGAGGAGACTGAGGGGTGACCTCATTAATATTTATAAATGTGTTAAGGGTGAATGTCATGAGGATGGAGCCAGGCTCTTCTCACTGATGTCCAATGGTAGGACAAGGGGCAATGGGTGTAAGCTGGAACACAGGAAGTTCCGCTTAAACTTGAGAAAAAACTTCTTTACGATGAGGGTAACAGAGCATTGGAACAGGCTGCCCAGGGAGGTTGTGGAGTCTCCTTCTCTGGAGACATTTAAAACCCGCCTGGACGCCTTCCTGTGTGATCTCATTTAGGTGTTCCTGCTCCGGCAGGGGGGGTGGGCTCGAGGATCTTTTTAGGTCCCTTCCAATCCCTGTGACCTTTTGAGGTCCCTTCCAATCCCTAACATTCTGTGATTCTGTGATCTTTTGTATTTTGGTTAATTAACCCAAACTCAAATCATGCTTTCAAACATTTCTCCATAACTGCTACAACCAGGAATGTCTGTTCATTTTTTGTTTACAAAACTATTCTTTTCATGCAATCACAGGCTTCAAGGAGTTGAGTCTTTGAAAACTCCCCACCAGTATTATGAAATAAAACTTGCTGTACAGACTGTTATGTAAGATTTAGACTAATTTTACAGTTATAGTTCCTAGTAAGTAGAACACTGAGGCCATAATCCCTTTATACCAATAAAATTCTGTGAAATTTTTCTCAGAAGTTTCAGTCCATACTGGCCTATATTGTTTTGATTAAATTTATGACCTGAAAAAAAAAAAAAAAGTTCAATGTGTAGATGTGATAGCAATGAGTAAGACAGAAAAAAGATTATAAGAGAAGACTCATTGTTAAGTGACAGAAAAGCTTCGCCTCAATTTGTGAATACAAGGAGATGGAGGGAAGTGTCCAGGTTGTTTAAGCACTTAGGGAGCTTCTTTCCTCATATAGTTCTTCCAATTTACTTGCCTGTCATCTGCCTTTAAGACCAATGTTAGATAAACATTTACGTTACTGTTCAACATTGTCTCTGCATTTGTGACACTTAAGAAAAAAGATTTTTCAAATTAATTGTCTGTGTTTTCCTTTTTTTCTGTGCGGGTAAATACTGCTTACACTAAGGTTGCTTTGAGACTCTAATAGACTCTGAATTAATTAACTGCTGTTGCCAGATATGCATATTGTAAATAAAAGCCGTAGGGTTCCTACAGAAAGGTTGATTTAATACGAAAAAAGGATTCCTGTGTATTACTGAATGTAAGTCTGAATGCTTGGTTGATGTAGAATTGGAGTAGTGGTTTTCCACAGCAGCCATTTTCAGTCTTTCATATAGAAATGGTACTTCAGGGAGGAATATGAGGACAAAATACTGGAGGCCCTTACAGATTCAAGGATGCTTGAAGGCTCTTTTGAGATCACAGTTACCCACTAAAGAAAGATCCTTGCTTAAATTAGTAGAATAAAATCACCAAAAGACTCATTAGTCAGATATAAATCACATCCCCCCTTTTTTTTTTTTAATTGAGGTGTTAAATAATCATTAGATATTGATTAAATGCAGATAACACTGTAATATTAGTTAAATTTTCAATAAATGCAGAACCAGTTGAACTATGAAACTATAAAGTACCTTGCTACAGGCCCAGATAAGCATCTCATTTTCAGGGTATTCCATAAACTTACCAAACACAACTTTTATATATTTTCTCATGATGCACTAAGCATATGCAGTCCAATCTTCATCAATCCTCTTTTACTACTCATAACTCATAAATTATTATTTATTTTCAGTAGGAAACATGTGGTTGGTCCAGATGTTCAAACAAAATGACTCCAAACAGGCCGGCAACACAAGTTAATTCAAGAATGGGTAGTTCTAAATTTGTGTAGAACAAAATTCGCCATAATTTAAAATGAGGATGCAATGTAAGAAAGGCAGTAAAATACCAAAGAACTGCAAACAAGTTGTTTTGTTTCTAGCTTTTAAGTGTCAGGAACCTATTATGTGCCTTCTTTGCTTTAGAGAGGTCTAAAAGTATTTGTAATTAATTAATGTGATAAAGTAATCAAACAATATATTTTTAATATCAATATTTTTTTGCTTTATTCAGAAAAGAAAGTTAAGATTTCCCTAGTTGTTGGTAAATGATATTTAATTGTTGATTTAATGCTGTTTACATTCAACATGTTCTGTTTAATTTCTTCTCCTAGAAGTCAGCAGTGACTGTCACTAACACCAAAAAGTGTAATCTAATATGTTCCTTTGATTATTTAAAAGCCTGTTGTATAACCTCTCTACTTTGCAGCTATACATCAGGGACGAGTTACAGGCAAAATGTTTTCTTACTGCAAAGCTTCATCTGCATATTTGCTTAAAGCTTTTAGAAGTGTCTAGGCAAGACTAGGAAAGGAGGATCTTTTTCTATTACATTAGGTGGGTTTTGATACTGGCTAATTAGCTGTAACTTTTTTATTCCTTGAGTTGTATTGTTTTAAGACCTAGAATTTGCTTCTGACAGCTCTGGACTGCAGCATTACCTTTCTCAGGTCTAATAAGTTTTGTACCAAAGTATCCCATTAAAGAGTTAATCCTAATTTTTATGGAGCTAGGTTTGGTATTCACAAACTGACACCACAAAATGTTAATATTCATTGACAAAATCTCCTCTGTTCTCTGACACCTACCTTCTAATGTGGAAGATATCACTGTGTGAAGAGCTTCCTATAATGTTAAAAGAAAGAATGATTTTTATGTTGAGTATGTTTCAGGAATAGGCATATTTACAGCAAATCTCAATTGTTTACAAATAATGAGTAGATACAATGAAAATGAGCTCAAATTCTTTTCGCATTATATTATTTCCTTAACTTTGTGTACAATGTAGTAACTAGTACCTCGTATGCTCTTTGTTGTACTTTTTTTTTTTTTTTTTTTTTTTTCACAGCACTTGAACAAAGCGTACCTTTTTTGAGACACCTTATGAAGATTTTGTTTCTACACCTCCTATGTGTGATGTTTGAAGGGCTTCAGCTGGTAGATAAAGCATCACCAGAATGCTAGTATGTTTTTATTGTTTGCTTTCATGACACTCATTTAGGCATCAAGATCTGCTCCCTTTTTATAGTAAATTCATAATAAGGTAGTCAAAGTCTCACTTAGTTGTAGCAAGCAAAGAAAGAAATTTGTGAAGATAATGTAATAATTGTCTCTGTCCTTGAACTGAAACAGATCTTCAGCTACAGGCACAAGCACATGCCTGTTATGAGATCCAATTGCTTTGTGAGTGTAGAAAGAGCACAGTGTTCTGTGAAGGTGGTCTATGAAACTGGAGAATGTTGGCTGCCAACAGCCCTTGTACATAAACAATTTATCCTCTGTTACCTTTCATTCATATCCTTCATTCATCCTACTGTCCTCTATACCAAGTTTATGACCAGGTAGCGCCAACCTTTATCCTATCCTGTACCTGATGACACTCTTTGTTAAAAAACAAAGTCACATTAAATGTCACATTCACATATAGGCTAAGTGTAATAGAATTTCTCCTGGCCTTAATATTTAATTAAATTTTAAGAAGAGATGGTAAAGTATTTTCTGGAAGCCTTGAATTAGTATTATGAGCAGGTGAGTGCTTACTGGCACCTATGCATGTGAACACACACACATAAATTTGTCTGAGGTAATTTTTACTGTTAAATCTCATTTTCATTATGATCTGTTTTAAGCAGATGTAAAAGTACAGAGTTCCTCTTGCAAACTACAAATGTTAAAGGTCAGTGTAGAAAGTCAAGCCGTTTTCAACAGCAGGTGATCTTATAAAAATTGCTGATGACATTTTACAGTCATGGAGTAGTAAGGAATTAATTTTCATTATTCCTCTAAATGGAAGTCTTACATATTACATGGTAGTCCCAAAGTATTTTCACAGTATAATTTTAAAGGAGAAAAAAAAGTGTGTGTGTGGAGGGAAAAGATAAATCAGGGTTTAAAGTGAATGAGAAGGATTTGAATTTTTTTAATTTTATGAGAGAGTCTGGGGAGTGTGAGCTTGGATTAAAAAAGACAGGAAGTCAAGGAAAGAAAATTTAACAGAAATATTTTACTGGTAGACTATTTTGAATGTAAATCACTTGTATTTCATAATACAATCAAAAGTGTTTTCAATACAGAAAGAAATATTTGAGTTACTGGGAAAAAGAAGCTGTCAGACAGAATTGGTGCTGGGAGGAGTGTGTTTGTATTGTTAAAGAAGCCGCTGCCTAAGCATTCACAACACCGTTCAAGGAGATCGCACACAGAGCATCCAAAGACTTTAACTGCTAGGACTGGAGTCACATAGCAGTGGGCAACTCCAGAGAGCCAACAGGTGCCCCTTTCAACTCCTTGCTCACACACACTCCCTTGCAGGTACTTCCTCTTCCTTTTTGTCGACTCCAGGTTTCCCATAGCAGAGTCTCACCCATCAAATCTTATGAAAAAAATAATTTAATCAGATAGTACAGCCAGGGAAAAACAAAACAAAACAACAAAACAAAACAAAACAAACAAAAACCCAAAACCAGCTTGAGCTGGGTGCCTCCAGAGTGGGACCCCAAACAAAGGAATCCCTGGGAAATTATACCCTTATGTACACCCTCCCCTCACATGTTCTTTACACGTTCTTTGCATGCCTCTTTAGTCCAGTGATGATTTTTGGTCTGGGAAATTCTAGCATTATATTGGATTCCTTCTCTGTCTCCAGGCAGGCTGTTAACTGTTCTTACCTTGTTGTGTTGCAGCTTCTGCTGATGGTTGTAGCCTCCTTATCTTTTGGTTTGTGTTTCTTGTGCACCTGCTCACTGGCAGAACATGGGAAACTAAAAAGTCCTAGACTTAGGATAAACATTACTCAGCAACAACTAAAGCATCAGTGTGTTATCAACATTATTCTCATACTGAAGACAAAACACAGCACTGTACCAGCTACTAGGAAAACGACTAAGAAAATTAACTCCATTCTAGCCAAAAGCACATCTAGGTGAAAGTCCACAGCTTGTAGCCTAAGGTTTCAGCAAATCTAGCCACCCATGCTAATACTAAATGATTGACTCGAGCAGAACATTCTATTTAAAACTGACCGATTAAACCTAAACAGCTAATATTTCTTAACAGTATGTGATTTTGTGTGGAAGCAAGAAAGTCTGGCTTTTGAATGATGTAGCTGGACCTGTCTTGTTCTAGATGTCTATCAGATCTGTGGAGGACATTTAATTAGAAGTGCTGCCATGTCCCCCTGCATGTTTGCTTTGTGTTTTTCTCTGTGAAAAATAAGTGTATACATAGTTAGGTGAACAGTACTTCGATGCAAAATTCCGTGGTTTCTTGGTAAAGGAATTCAGGGTATATGGGATCATGACAGAGTTGCATTATAAATAACTTCTGTCTGTAAAATGTACTGTCAGCGTGTCCATTGGTCATACAAAGTGACTTTGATTTAAAGAGCAATTCCAGCTTGTCTCAAGGGGTGCTAAGAATAATGGCGCCTAGAATACCACACGCAAACCAAAAGGTAGTTATTTCATTTACCTATTCATCACATTGGTCATTCATTTGGCCTATTCATCATAACTGTCATTTTATTCATAATTAAAATCTGGTCTCTGAAGAACAACAGCTTCTGAAGATCAGCAATACTGCACCTTGTTTGACTGTGTCTTTGAGAAAAAAAGTCAGTTTAAATGTTTAACGTGAATTATGATTTGTTTAAGAATGTGCTACTCCTAGCTTCTGTGATTTAATGTGGTTAGCCTTTCAGAAAATGAAAGCTATATTTTGATAGCTCAAAAACATGATACGTGATGTGTGGGACTTATACAGTGTAATTATGAAACTAATGAGGGGTGGCTTAACAATGTGATTGGTGAAGATCTGCTTCAGTAGCTCCTGTTAATGAAATGTCTGTCTATGCCAACGCTAAGCTTGGAAGGATTCATATACTGGACTGTTGGTTAGATTGCAATGAGAATCTTCTCATGATCCCATAAATGATCTGGATTTTATGGCAGTTATACTTGCCTTCAAAACTAACTTGAGTGAAAATCTATCTTCTAATTCTTCCTTGAACAATAAAACACGTGTAGCATTAACCTGGTATTAACACAAGTAAAGAAAGCCTCAACTGTGTCACCACAAACAACAGAACCATGTTCCTGATAGAGCCTGTGATTGCAGCAAGATTGTATGTACCGACACAGTGGAACTACTGGTGTACTTGCTGGTGAAAGGAACAAAACTTGGGTAAACCAGTGATCCAGCTATATCATACCTGACAAAGAATAAGTATCTCAAGGGAACACATAACAAAGACTGTGATTAACCATTATGAAATTACTTGACTACAGGGAAACTTGACTGTAATTTCTTCCTAGGTCCACCAGTTAGTGGTTCTGCTTTCTCCTCTCACTTATGCTAATGCAACCCTATTGATCTCACTAACTCCACATTAGCTATTAGCAACTGTTAGATATGCAGCTTAAGTGACGTACTGCGGTTATAGGCCACTGGTTATCATTTGCAGCTCAAGATATCACTAATGATTATCAGGGTCCAAAGTATGCCACAGCAATCAACCCAAATTTTACAGTAAAAATAATGTAGCAGATTGCAAAACTTATGGCAACTCTAGGAAAATTAAAACAAACAGATTTTATATGGAAAAGAGTATGAAATGAAACTGTAATCTGTAAGTAGTTTTTAAGCCATTATATTGGTCCTGAATCCAAATAGTGTCCTTGTGTCCTAAAATTTTTAGCGATAAAGGTAGTAGAAATTTCTATACTGACAATTCATCAGAGAAATTGTTGAAGGGAAAATATCAATCTGAAGGTTCTTTCACCTTTAGGACATAGCTGAGTCTTTCTCCACATTGAATAATATAGCAAGTAACTTAACTAGGTGGAATAAACCCGTGACTTGATAGTTTCTTAAGCATCAGCAATAAGTGACTAAAAAACTTAAATCATCAACTTTAGGTTATGTACTTTTCTTTACAACTTTAAGTGTTCAAATGTAATTATTATTGTTTTGTTAAATGAAAGTCAAATTAACAGAATTTATTTCTGTTGCAAAATTTCAGTTCCATGGCGAATACTTATATATTTGACTGAAATGCTAAATTAGTGACAGAATTTGGCGTTCTCATCTCAGGATATGCTATTTGGAAGTAAAATTAAAAGAAAATTGGATTACAAAAAGCTTTTCAATTACTAGCTAATACAACTGCATGGAATATTCTTCTT
>NW_010313772.1:56040-57010 GCF_000700745.2 Antrostomus carolinensis
AGTAATAAGCAGCAAGAACCTTCTTTATCACTCAGGAGAGTAGTGTCCACTAGAAGTTAAAGACTGGTTAATGTGTTTATCTTAGTTGGATTTTAGCTGGGGTCATTTTTATTTCTGGATTTATTATCCATCAAAAATTACCAGTTTCTTCAGTTGTTCTGAGAACCAATCTGAAAAACTCTGCTGGAGTTGAGGCATTGGAAGTAATCAAATACTGACATAAGAAAAAAGAACTGTAACTGATAGTCAATGGATAACTTTTATTGGATTTTTCTCCAGGGAGAAAGGATGGGGTTGTTGAATTATTATCCCATGTTATGGATGCTCCATTCCAAGCCAGAGTTGAGCAGTGTTGGCAAAGGAGAGCATGGATGCTGCCAGCGCCAGAAATGCTTCTGATGTTGCAGTATGCTACATCTCCCTCTTCAAGGGTCCAAATTCTGTTATCTTATAAAGACAAAGCTTCCCCCACCATATGCAGGGATGCTTGGTTCTTTCAGTGATATTTAATTCCTGTGCAAGCTGCCAGAACAAAGCCTATGCATCACATTACAGACAGGTGATTCAGCATGCGTGTGTTAGTAAGAAAGGGAGTTTTTTAAGAATAAAAGATTATTGAAAATACTTTTTAATGCCATTTTCTCATTTGGACTTATTTCACCTCAAAAGTGAAAATGTTCGAGGAAATTTTTCTTCAGGAGAAAATAATTTCTTAAGAGGATATGATCCTTCCCTATGCTGCTTTACCCCAACTCTCTTCATAGGCTGGTTATCCCACCATCTGAGTTTATCTTTGCCTCGACACTTCCCTCATGCTCCCAAACCTGACACTGTGGTATTCTGCTGTTTGGGCGGTTTGCGCTTGCTGATGTTAAGCATTGCAAAACAGGCAGCTGTCCTCCTGGGGACTTCTCTGCCACAGCTTTTGTCCTCAGGTGTCCCTGGTTCCACTGCCTCATCTCCCCCCCCC
>NW_010313773.1:0-344 GCF_000700745.2 Antrostomus carolinensis
CCATTCCCTGAGAGCAGCTTCCTGCACCTGTCCCTACCCATCGCACCCCCCCAGCAACCCCCTAAGTGCCTGTGCCCCATATCCCTTCCTCAAAGAGCGGGTCCCGCAGCCCTTGCCCACCTGGGGACTCCCCCGAGCATGTGCGCCCCATCCCGCCCTGGCCCCAAGAGCAGCTCCCAGGCAGCACTTCCCAAAACCTGCCTCCTCAGAAGGTCCCGCTGCCCTAGACCCTCTCCCTGCCCCCCAGAGCAGCTCTCCCCCTTTTTCCTGAGCTAGACCAGGGTGGTCCTGGGGCAGAGGCTGCCAGGGCCAGGGGGTTCCCATGAGGATGGCGGCCTGGGGGG
>NW_010313773.1:463-735 GCF_000700745.2 Antrostomus carolinensis
GTGCTGGCGACTGTATTTTATAGTGGCCAGGGGGGCCCTGGGGTTGGGCCGAACCTCCGTCCGGGGCGGGGCAGGGCAAGAGCCCCTGCCCAGAGCACCGCTGCGGGCAGAGGCTCCCACCTTGTATATATTTCTCTTGCTGTGATTTGTATTAATTTATTACGGAGTGAGCCAGGACTTCCCCATGGCCAGACACGCAGGATGGTGGTGTGACTGGACCGGGGTGCCCCCTGCTTTGGGAGCCCCCCCAGCCCAGCCCGGCTAGCCCCGCT
>NW_010313773.1:749-976 GCF_000700745.2 Antrostomus carolinensis
CCAGGCCACCCCCTCCCCGCAGTGCCGTGCTGCCATCCCCCTTTTCAGTCTCTTTTGTAAATGTGCCAAACGCTGCTGAGGCCACGGCCGAACAGTAAAGAGCCTTTCAGAGCCTGGCGTGCAGCGGGGGGCAGGGGCGAGGGGGTCCCCGAGGGCCGGGCTCCCCAGGGCTGCTGGGTGGGATGCAAAGTGGTGCCACTGCTCCTTCTAACAGGACCCCGGCTCGC
>NW_010313773.1:1132-1456 GCF_000700745.2 Antrostomus carolinensis
ACCCTGGCTCCTAGCGCCCTGCGGGGACAGGGGGAGTCAGGGGGGGCTGCAGCACCCAAGAGGGGTGTCCCAGCAAAGGGGGATGCAGGCCCCTGGTGCCATATCCAGTCAGCTCCCCCTACCCCAGCACTCAGACCCTTGCAAGCATTAGGGTGTGGGGACAGGACCCTTGGTGTCCCTCTGCTATGAGGCACAGTGGCACCGCCAGCCTCCAGTGCCTCCTCACCCTCCACGAGGAGCCGGGCCGTGGAGCGGTCGTCGAAGGCGTCGCAGGTGTACGAGTCCTCGTCCTCGCGGCTCACACGGTGGATGATGAGCGTGCGG
>NW_010313774.1:0-1912 GCF_000700745.2 Antrostomus carolinensis
AAGAAATCAGGCAAGGAAGGCAGGAGACCAGCACGCTCAGTAAGGACCTGCTGGTCAAGCTGAAGTGTAAGAAGGAAATGCCCAGGCAGTGGAACCACAGACCTGGATCCTAGGAAGAATATAGGGACACTGCCCAGATGTGTGATGGGATCAGGAAAGCTAAGGCACAGCTGGAGCTGAATTTGGCAAGAGGTGCAAAAAATAAGGATAAGGGCTTCTAAAGAGGCGTTGGTCAGGAAAGGGAGATTAAAGTAAATGTGCACACTCGAGTGGTCCAGAGGAGACCACAGAAATAGTCAGAGGGCTGGAACACCTCTCCTGAGAGGAGTGGCTGAGAGTTGGGGTTGTTCAGCTTGGAGAAGAGAAGGCTCCAGGGAGACCTTCTAGTGGCCATTCGGTACTTGAAGGGGCCATGAGAAAGATGGAGAGAGACTTTTTACCAGGGCCTGTAGTGACAGGACAAGGGGTGATGGTTTTAAACTGACACGGGGCAGGTTTAGATGGGCCATGAGGAAGAAACATTTTACCTTGAGGGTGGTGAGACAGTGTCCCAGGTTGGCCAGAGAAGCTGTGGCTGCTCCTACCTGGCAGTGTTCGTTGGGTGAGGCTTTGAGCAACCTGGTCTAGTGGAAGGTGTCCCTGCTGCTGGGAGGGGGGTTGGGCTAGATCTTTAAAGTTCCCTTCCAACCCAAACTATTCTGTGATTCTATCATAGTGACGAGGTGGGAACTGGTTTTAGGGATGCCAAGGGACCAGATTACCTTTGTGTAAGGTGAATTCCTGGTGTGGAAGCCTGAGAGCAACCAACCTGGAGGAATCCTGAGGAAAGAAACTTAACATAATACTTTTTCTCTTTAGGTTGGTGGTGATGCTAATAAATTTACTGAGGGCAATTAGTGTAATAGAATATTCTCAAACAAAAAGCTTTGTCAGATATTCTACTTGTAAGGATGAACTGCTCATGGTGAGAAAGAGCCTTTGGAGGTAGGACCACTGAGGAGAGGGAAGGGCTTTGCTGCAGTTGCTGTGCCAGGGCACTGACTGACACATGGTCTGTTTCAAATCCCAGGCTTGCCGGACGAGAAGGGTCGATTTCAGATTCTTCATATCCACACGGTCCGGATGCGGGAACACCAGCTGCTGGCTGAAGATGTGGACATTGCAGAACTGGCAGTTGAGACTAAAAACTTCAGTGGTGCTGAATTAGAAGGTTTAGTTCGAGCTGCTCAGTCTACTGCTATGAACAGACACATTAAGGTCAGTTCTGTCGTCTTTCACTGGGGCAAAAAAAGGGAAAATAATTATGTTTGGAGCCTTGCATATTTGCTTCTGAATGGGTAATGGCATCTCAGCATCCCTTAGGAGATGAAGTTCATATGGACACCATGTTTTCACTGTGCTTTTGCATGGTTCATAGCTCAGTGGGAATGGAAGGGGATTGTTTGTCAATGTATTTTGATAAAAATTCAAAGGAGCATCTTCATCTCAGCGTTTGGACCCAGGAGACAAGAGATGGAAATGAGACCAGCCAGTCATGTGGGAGGGATCTCAGCTGGGGCTGTGCAGCTCAATATAGTCATAAATGACCTGTAAAGAAGGGGGAAAAAGTGAGGTTACAAGCTCACAGCTATTTTGTGGTTATAAAGATGAAGGCCACCTGTGGAAGGCATTTGAAATAATGTGAGTGCACAAGATGTAGTCAGTGAATTTAAATTTACACTTAAATTTAAATTCAAAGATTTAAATACTCAATTTATTTAAATATTCAAAGATTCAAATATTTAAATAATTTACACTTAAATTATTTAAATTCAAAATGTTTTAGGCAGTGATAGGCACTGACCTGACCGTTACTTGGGGTCAAGTTCTTGGAGTTTTGGTGATCCTGAAATACCAGCTTGGCCCTTATCAG
>NW_010313774.1:1931-4282 GCF_000700745.2 Antrostomus carolinensis
AAAAGGAAATGCAACATTAGAATTTACTAGGAGGAGTATACAGAGCAGAAGTGAGGCTGTGATTATATCATGGATATAAAATCCCTGGTATATTTGGATCTGTGCAGTCCTGGGACACCCGCCTTGAAAAGCTTATGGTAGAACTAGGATGTGGAAATCAGAAGGGAAGGTCAGAGGTATAGGAGGGTTTTCACTGGAAGAGTATTTAGACTAGGATTTCTCAACCTGAAAAAAATGTGGTGAAGGGTTTTGAACAGTATGTGAAATCATGAGTGGGCAAGAGGGGATGGCCTCAAATTGTGCCCAGGGCAGTTGAGATTGGGTGTGAGGAAGAATTTCTTTGCTGAAAGGGTTCTGAGGCATTGGAAGGGGTTGCCCAGGGCAGTGGTGGAGTCCCCATCCCTGGAGGGATTGAAGAGTCGTGTAGACACAGTGCTGAGGGACATGGGTTGGTCGGGGACTGGTCAGTGTTGGGTTCATGGTTGGACTCGATGAGCTTAAAGGGCTTTTCCAATCCAGGCCATTCTGGGATCCTGTGACTGGAGTCAGTGGATGGGGAATGGTTGTTTACTCTTTCCTAATACCAGAACTCAGAGAACAGCAAATGATTCCAGCAGGACCCTGCTCAAAGCAAAGCAAAGATGTGTGTTGTGTGGCGTATTTCAGCAGTGGAAGGGATCTTTTGCTCCAGGATGTTGCTGATGTTAAATCTTGGTCAATATCAGAAGGGGCTTCTACAATGTCTTCCATTTCAAATGAGGAACTGTGATAGTTTCACTGGTCTAGCTGGTCTACCCCTCAGCTAGAAGCCAACACAGCCATTCACCCACTCCCCCCACCCCCAATTTAGCTTATTAATTTAAATATTCCTCACCCCCTTAGATCTTGTGCTTGTAGACTTAACAAACTATGACGTCCTTCACTTACAGCAACAAAAATGAAAACACTGGGATGTTCTCAGTGTCTCTCTCCTAACAAATCCCAGCTGAAAGCACAGCACAGCTCTGTTCTAGATACTAAAGAGAAACCAGCTCTGTTCCAGCTAAAAGCCAGGACAGGAACTCACCTGATGATGATCTCAGTGTCTGTAGAGACTTGTAACGTTCTCAGCTCCCTCTGTTCTGGAGGAACCTTGCTTTGCTTTCCCAGTGTTCGCTGATTATGGGAGGTCAGTGTATCTTTAACTAGAAAGGAGTTTAGGATCACGAAATGTCAGGTTATATTAATCCAGATACAAACCACAGTATTTGCTGGTGTTGAAATACGAGATGATTAGTTTGTGAAGAAGGAGGGTGAAAGGAGCAGCCCCTTTGCTCTAGTGGCCAAGAATTGGTGTGAATTACTGTGGAGAAAAGCCTTTGGCATCAGTTCCACAGCACTGGTGTATTTTTAAATACAAAGTGTGTTCAGCCTTAGTTATGAAAAAAGCAAATCAAGTTTTCATTTAATCGTAGCTCATGTGGTTGCTTAGACATTGGTATCTCTTGGGAACACTCTTCCTAAAGGAAAAATGGCACTTTCTGCTAATTTTTCTTGTATAACCATAATACTTGAAAAGTTATTAATTGTTTCCTATAGCAAAACCCCACAAACATCAAGAGTTTCTCATTTTCTTTTGTTCTATCTGAAAAAATGAAAAATAATCAGCACCTCTGGAGGTATTTCCGTCCCTTCGCAAGCAAAACATTTTCCTTAAATAATTAATTTTGTTTATAGTTGATGTTTTTTCAGTGCTTGCCTTTTGGGTGGGTTTGAGGACCATTAATGTTCTGATTTATTCCCTGTTGTGCCAAAATGTCACAGTAGGAGAAGAGAAAATGGCAGTGCAGGAATGGAACAGAGCCGTCCCCTCCTTTAGGTTGGTGTGTGATTGACGTCTTAATAATACACGTGTGTGTCCTCCAAATGTGAAGTGGCTGCGCTTTGGTTTTCTTTTCAAACACTTTGACGTAGTATTTTTGGATAATCTTGTTTATTCTGAAGATGTCTTCACCCAAATGATGCACTGAGGTGTTTTATTCTCTCCTACGGGTACTGGAAAATTTAAAATATACATCATAGGCCTGACCTAGTTTTCAGAAGCACCTACGAGAAGCAAGAGCACAAATAGAAAATCGAGGAGCATTATTCTTCTGAATCATTTAAACTTCTCTGATAATCTCCCAAAGTGTGTGTGTGTTAAAAATTAAAATGTATAACTCATTAAAAACTAGGAAAGGAAGAAAACCTCCTGGTTTTCAGTGTACAAACAACTTCAGGAATATTTTAATAGTGTTTCAAATACCTTCACTTCCCTCTGCAAAGTAGAAGAGTGATCAGACTGTACCTGTGATCAGGCTGTACCTGTGATC
>NW_010313775.1:0-5807 GCF_000700745.2 Antrostomus carolinensis
GTTTGGCTGCTAGCCAAGCGCTAGCCAAGTGCAACCACCCCGCACGCACAAACAAACGCACACTCGCATACAGGTGTGCACGCCCACACTCATTAAACGCGCACACCTCCACACACATACAGGTGTGAGCGCATCCCCGCACTGACGCACTCTCGCACACAACCATACGCACGACCACCTGCGCACACACCCTCGCGCTCGTACGCGTGCACACGCACACAGACACGTGCAGCCACACGCTGACCGGCACCCCCGCGCCGCCGCCGGGGCAGCACCACGGACAGCGCCCGCCGCGGCCCCACCCGCTCATCCTCGTGTCCCCGCTTGGAAAACGCGGAAACACCTCTGGGAGCGAGAGGCAAAGTCACGCTGGAAATAAGTCATTTTCCCAGTAAAACGCACAAGCCGCAATCCCTGCCGAGCCCCTTTTCTTTCAAAGAGAAAATTTTTAGAATCACTTCTCTTAAACACTTAGGAAATACACCTACCTTACAACCTAAGAATACAAGTATTCTTACAACCAAGCACATCAAGAGGCGCTTTATTTCCACGCTGCTCCACAGGACAGCAAAGGCATGGCCATTTTCCCTATATTGATAATGCTTTCTCACACTCTCTCTCTTTTAGTAAGTCATACCCAGCACGGTGATACAGGCCATAATAATAGTGCATACCCTCATGCCCCAGCACAAAACTGCAAAATAGTTAATTCCTTAGCCAACAAAGATTCAAAAAGTGATAGCTTGGTTGAGATGATACTTTAATTCTAGTCAATACTATACTATACTTTAATTGGGTGAATGTGGCTGTGGCTCTTGCTGTACACATAATGGTGGAAGAACACTTACTGTAATGCAAACACAACAGCTGAAGTTCACCAAGTGTCAATGCTCACTACTTGTCCAAGAAAGAAGCTGTTTCAGCAGCAAGATTAAGTGAGTTGAGCCTTCTAGTGATGGTTAGAAAAGTAGATTCATATGTGCTAGAAGGATGACACTGAATCTACGTGTAGAAATTAGCTCCATGACTGGTAGGTAGGTCTGAAAGACATCAGCAGATCGAGAGTGACTTGGTGTATACTATGCTATTACTGCATTGGTCTAGATGTAGTGCAAGGTTCACAGATTTCAGGTGCAAAGTTTAATCTAACATCTTCAACATCAAGGACCCAGTCAACATATTTATTGATCAACTATACAGACACTCTTTTGTATGTCAACAATAACTTTCCTGGTACTAAAAGCAACAGATTTTGGATGCTACACAGCAGTATTCACCTGGCCAACCCTTGAGCCTTGTAGGGCAATGGCTGTGGGACTAAATACAGAGTTAAACTGCAATTCTCAGACATTTTGTCTGGTCAGTCCTCCAGGATTTTAAAAAAATATGTCTAAGAGAAAGAGCGTTCTGGATTTCTGTGAATGTACTGTGCAGAGCATGGATTTTGTCCAATGGCTATAAGACCCTTTACATCTGCGGTGGTCTGCCATCCATAAACACCTCCAAAGACCCTTGGAATTAGCCATGCTTATGGGAAATAAGGGTGTATATGTGCCAGGTACAACCCCTTCACAGCTGTAACAGTTCTGACAATCTGAACAGGCACCACGTGGGAGGAAGGAAGCTTTGCAGCCACCTTTTTATAACAAGCAAACTGCCTGTTCCCCAAGGCAGTCTGAAATAGGGGCAGAGTTCAGGGGACACTGTCCACAGGGGCTGCACATCCACGTGGAAGAGCACACTGCCATGCAGACGCACCTGCAGCAGAATCAGCAGCTTTATCAGCCTGACACACACCCAGGCTTTTCCTCTTGGCCAGGCATATTCTCTTGGGCTCAGCACTCTCTCAGCACATACACAGCCTTGGACTAGCAAGTTCAGATCCAACAGAGTGTCTTTTCACTGAACTCCCGCACAATACAGCCCTGATCCCTCCCACCCTGTCTAAGGCTCAGCCAAGCATGCAGAGTATAAGACCCTCCACTATCCCTCCCCCTTTTTAACTTTCTGTTTCGTGTTTAAGGTATATTTTGAAACAGGGAAAGACAGTTCATTTGCTCCTATCGTTTATCACCAGTCCTAACTTTTTAGATTTCTTTACAATAGACCTATATGACAAACACAGTACCAGATAGGCACTGGCTTCATTACTGTATTTTTATTTTCAGAATTGTGGCTATCATCTAGCATTTGGGTCCAATTCATGGCATCCCCACAGAGGCTGAATGCAGGCAGTTCAGAGCTGGGCAGCATGGGATGCAGTGTGTGCTGTGTGCTTGGAAATCCCCAGCTGGCGTTTGCCCAGAGAGGAAGCAAGTTTGCAGTAGCCCAATCCCTTAAGAAGCTTGTCTCCTCTTCTCTGGTGCAGTCAGGACTCCAGCCCCTGTCTGCTGGTGCAAAGCCACCTTGGACTAGACAGGGTTAGGATGTTCTACGGAAATGTAAGAAACAGAAGAGGCAAATCTCTGCTCTGCATTATTGGAAAGGAGAATTGAAAACTTCTCCTATGGGCAAAGGAGCAGATGCACAAACAATCTTGGAGGTCAGCATCTCTCTGCTCTGTTGAATAGCTTGTTAGTGATACAGACTCCAAGATGTTCAGTAAATGAGTATAGATCCTACGCAGCCTGCTGAGCAGAGCACAGTTTGAACCTTCTGGCTGGGACTTAACATCCTGAATATTACAGCCTGAAGAGTAGAAAAAGCTGGAAGAGATTCCAGTCAATCTATTCCTTAAATAAATCACTGGCAATTAAAACATCATAATCACAAAAAATAAAGTCATATTCATAACTAGTGATAACAGTGACCTACAGTATTGGTACCATATGCAAAGAAAAACTCAACACCACATTAGGATGGGCTAATACCCAAAGATGGTCATCACTTAGTAAATGTATTCCTGTTTTGAAGAACAGTCATGTAATTCCTGAATACAGATCCTGCAGTGAACTCCAGAAGAAGCCTTAATTCTTTTCTCTTATGGGTGGATGGGCAGTTGTGATTTGTGGAGCTCACTGAAAGAAAAATATTGAGACCAAGGTGTGATAAGGCCTTCAAAGACAAATTATCATCTCCCGGCTGACACCATTAGCCAAGAAAGTGGCCACAAAAGGAATAATCATAGAAAAGCATTTTCAAAACTATTGTGAAAGAAGGTGAATCTTTTTAGGATCAATGTCCAGTAAAGAAGTTGGAATATTGACTCCCAAGGTAAGATAGAAAGTGACAACATGAAAGAGAGGAAATGAAATTTTAGGCAGAGTCATCTGAAATTAACCTGAAAAAAGGACCAGATCAAATTGTTGTGTTTATATTGTATGGAAAAGTGTTTGTCACACTAGCTGTGATGTTTGTGTGTGCTGCCCACTTGCCTCGTTCCCACATGAATATGTGGCAGCAGCATGGAGCTAGGCACAGGTGGGAGTGCTGGTGCCAGTTCTTCAGAGCCCACATCTGTCCATGTGTGTGGTCTGTCAGGCCTCATGAATGTCTACGTGGAGACCCTCAACAGGCAGCATGGACCTAACCTTGTGTTTAGCACATGTTCAATAGCTTCCCCCTACACCCTGACCAACCCAAGGCCATGACATGAAACAAGCCAGCAACTAAGAACAGGGCATCTCCTCAGTGGCCACTCTGTATCATGGGACGGTACGTGAACACACTGGTGAAGTAAAGGAAGTCTTGTCCTCGATTTTAAGTAGCCACAAGCATATAGATCACAGCAGCAGCCAACTATCTGTCTCAATTGGGGAAAAAAGCTGTCATTGCCCAGATGGTAATCTCTATGTAGTGTTTTTCTTTCAACTGTTAGATAGAATAAAAGCTTTCAGATTAGGACAGTTCGACTCCAAAATAACCAATTCTTGCAGAGAGAAGCAGAGGGACAGATTTAATCGTTCTCTTTGCTAAGTGCTGCAAAAGTGGGCCTTTTATTGCAGGCTCAGCATTTATTAAGAAATTATGTCCTTTCCCTTTGATGCTGGGGACTGAATCAATTTTCCCCCTGCTTTAATTCTTCAATGCCAGTTTAAAAAGTCTTTTTTGTCCAAGCAAATTTTCTCTGGCACTGCAATTCACTTGCCATGTTACCTGTTCAATAATGACCCACCAGTATGGGGCAAAATTCTGTCTCTAATTCTTGCAAAAGATTGCTTTCAGTAGCACCAAAAGGGAAATTGAGGAACTCTATATTGTGAGGAATAGCAAACCATTAAAGAAATAAGACAGAAATCACTAGTTTTAGGTATGAAGGATGTAGCAATCACCAATTACTTGCTGAAAACTGATCTTAAAATTTTCATTAGCTGTTTTCAATACTGTTGATGTGGTTTGGGATTTCTTCCTTGTAAGAAAATGCCATCTCCCTTTCTATATTAAAAAGAAAGAAAGAAAAAAAATAACCACCAAACTTTTTTACTAAAGACCATTATTGAATTTGGGATTCAAAACAATGCATGACAGCCAAGGATGCTGCCTGTCTCCTCTGAACAGATATTGTGTCTTCACCCTGATCTCCCCCCTAGGCTGACTTTACCACATGGAAAAGTCTATTTACCAATTACTATTTATTGGTTTCTCTTGGCTTACATCAGCCTCTAAGAAGGAGAAGACCTTGACTCTCCATCCCTTGTATTGCTGGCTATTTCCTCTGTGAGATCACTTTGAGTAATTCATTTCTAAAAAGCCTGTCTCTGTATTTGCACTGTAAATACACACACCATGTCAGAAATCTCTTTTCAGTACATTCTGCTAAGCTTAAACAAAACTCTTCATTTTGGAAACACCAGACAGGACATCGTAAATCACCACCTTTGAAGGCATAAGGCAATGCCTTCCTTTTACTAAGTACACTTGTAAAGCTGCACACAGATATTTTCTAGAACTTTGAACAAATTGATCTCCCGGTAAGATGAGAAATGGTTTGCTTAAACACCTGTATGGAAAGTGATATTTAATCTTTTATGTTCACTATTGGAGAATGCTCAGGTCAAACAACAGTCAATAGAAGGTACTGGTAACTCTTATTTTCTATTTTATTTTACAGTCAAGGTTGAGTATTTGTTTTTGAAAGATTGGAGAAGTTGGCTGGTAGTGCCAGGGAACTGGACTCTTTTTATCTGCATGTTTGTTATGAGGAGGAGGCAGGTGCAAAGCAAGCTTTCTAACACTGTCAGCAGCAATAATCCCCACCTGAGCACTGACTGGCCACCTGCTCTTCAGGCACAGAGATAATTCAGGCTCTAAGTTAGCATAGTTCTAAGTAAATCTCTGCTAAGTAAAGACTCATAAATGACTAAAGTTACAGTAATATCAGTGGGTATGTCAATATATCAATATTTGATTACTAACAGTGATTTCTTCTGGATTCACCCCAAGGCATGCCATCCAACCTGAAATGGCCTAACCCAATTCAGTGCACTCGTGGTTTATGAATGACCTATTCTAAGTGCTGCTGAAGACAGAATGTAACTTCCTGATAACGTCCATGCCACCAGCTATCCAGCTTATTATTAGAGTGAAGGCATCCTGAAAGCTGGTAAACACAGTACTTATATTTCAGTCAGTAATCAAAATCCAAAAGCTTTTCACCCAGAGCTTGTGCCTCAATTTACAGTGAGATTTATCATTTTTAATGGGAAATTACTTTCCTCTGCTTAGTGACACTTCCATCCTAAAATATATAGTGAGAGGTGACTGCTGAGCGGCACAACAGACAGGAAAACAGAGATATGCAGAAGCAAGTTTTTTAGGAGGCAGTGCAACTGCTTTTATGTATGTGTATGTGTGTGTGTGTGTGTGTG
>NW_010313776.1:0-936 GCF_000700745.2 Antrostomus carolinensis
TATATATATATATATATACACTAGTTATTCTATTTGAAATTGGTTCAGTTTTGATTCAGTCTTTCCTAAATATCATATTACGATAATAAGAAGTAATATCAGAGGTTATTCAAGACTACTTCAATCCTTCCTCTTCTTTCAACTATATCAGTTTTTCCAATCTTTAATTGTAATGTATGTTACAATGCCATTGAATGACCCTGTAGCTATGCTTAGGTTCAAGCAAATATCGTAGAATCACAGAATGACAGAATCATAGAATAGTTAGGGTTGGAAGGGACCTTAAAGACCATCTAGTTCCAACTCCCCTACCACGAACAGGGGCACCTTCCACTAGACCAAGTTGCTCGGAGCTTCATCCGACCTGGCCTTGAACACTTCCAGGGAGGGGGAATCCACAGCTTCTCTGGGCAACCTGTTCCAGTGTCTCAGTACCATCACAGTGAAGAATTTCTTCCTAAAGTCTAATCTAAATCTACCCTCTTCCAGTTTAAAGCCATTACCCCTTGTTCTATCACTACCTACCCTTGTAAAAAGTCCCTCCTTATCCTTCTTGTAGGCCCCTTCAGGTATTGGAAGACCTCTAGAAAGTCTCTCCAGAGCTTTCTCTTCTTCACGCTAAACAGCCCCAACTCTCTCAGCCTGTCCTCATAGGAGAGGTGCTCCAGCCCTCTGATCAACCTCATGGCCCTCCTCTGGACTTGCTCCAGTAGGCCCATGTCTTTCTTGTGTTAGGGGTTCTAGAACTGGATGCAGTACTCCAGGTGGGGCCTCATGAGAGTGGAGTAGAGGAGCAGAATCCCCTCCCTCAACCTGCTGGACATGCTGTTCTTGATGCAGCCCAGGATACGGTTATTGGCCTTCTGAGCTGCAAGCGCACATACCCCGAAGTCCTTCTCCTCACAGCTGCTCTCTATCCATTCTCCACCCAGCCTG
>NW_010313777.1:0-5329 GCF_000700745.2 Antrostomus carolinensis
CCGGCTCCTGGGCAGAACCCCCGGGGCTGTCACCGCAGCTGCTCCCCCGGACACCTCGGGCCACGTCAGCCCCCGCCCGGACAGCGCTGGGCCGGGGCCGGCCTGTCCCCTCCCTTCCTGATGGGGCTTTTTGGGGAAGAACCGGGGACAAAATCTTGGCTTTTCGGGTAAAAGAAGCTGTGCTTGCCCGTGCCTGTGTGACGAGAAGCCTTGCACATAGAGATCAGGCTGTTCCCGCTTCTCCGAGGCGGTTCTGGCAGGATAACGAACCTTTGGCGTGAAGAAACCTTCATCTGAGTGTTCTTGTTCCTCTTCCTTCCTTAGGGCAAGGAGGTCACGGGTACCTGCAGGAATGGCTTTGGTGGACAGGGCTGCTCTGCAGTAAGTACTCGCCCTGGAGAGTGTGTTTGTCCTTGTGTCCAGCCGCTTTCATGTGCCATTCTGATGATTGTTGTCTGCTTGATTTTTATCTGAGTGTCTGAGGATGTTGTCGATCTAATTATAACTAAAATATTCTAAAGTCTCATGTGTTACCAAGTTTCTCTGCTAAACAGAAGCTGAGGAGCTGGTGTAACTGGGTTGGGTGAAGTGTTTCTGAAATGGTAGTGTAATGCCCAGACAATGTAGTTTTAACGCATTGCACTGTGGCAATCCAGCACCGTGAGCTTAGTGCTACAGTGATGTCAACAGCTCTCTTCTACACTTTTCAATGTTAATAACCAATTGTACTTGATTTACCCTTTAAAAAGTTGTAAAAGCTGTTCTAGGAGTAGAAGGTGACTTAGAAATATGAAATGGGTCAGAACTCCTTTCAGCTTTGAGGACATTTTGGAAATATTTTTCCATGGTTGCTGCTCAGCTGCATAGCCATGTGTGATTTAGGATCACCGTGGATAACCGTGAGCCTTCTCTTCTCAAGAGAACCTATATCAAGTTTCTGCTTGTTCTTGCTGGTGCTGTTCTTTCCTGCTTGCATGACACACCTCAGAGAAACACAGGATGCTCAGGTGGAAACCGAGGCTCTTTTATGACTGCACTCAAACTTGTATTATGCTGAATTGTTCCTACTTTGATGCTCGCCTGACAGAGTTCCTCTTGCAGTGGGAGTTGGAGAAGCAGCAAATTTTGCTGCCTATGCCTTTGCCCCTGCAACGCTGGTAACGCCACTGGGTGCTCTAAGTGTCCTTGTTAGGTAAGCAGCCTCAGAAACACCCTTACCTCACCTGCCACCCCTTAGTAGCGAAGGCAGTTGCTCTGCTTCCCTCAGGTGCTCCATCCTTTGGCCTAATTGGTTTTGCTTTTTTTTTTCCACTATCTTTCAGTGCAGTTCTGTCTTCCACCTTCCTGAATGAGCGGCTGAATGTTCATGGGAAGATTGGCTGCATCCTGAGTGTTCTGGGCTCCACAGTGATGGTGATCCATGCTCCGCAGGAAGAAGAGGTTTCCAGCCTGGAGTCAATGGCAGAGAAGCTGAAAGATCCAGGTACTTAAATAAAAGTATTAAATAAAATTTAATGCATGTGCTCAGAGGATTTACACCTTATTAACTAGCTCAAAACATATGTCAGCTTCAGAATGACTTTTTAGGACTGTCAAGTCCTCTTGACCCTGGATGAAAGAAGCAGACAGGAACCCCACTTTGCAGAGAGGGAGTCTGGGTGATGTTCCCAAGTCACTGGGTCCATGCTGGAGCAAGGATGAAAGCTTGGGTCATTAACAGTTAACAAGTGTGCTTTTTTTGTACTGTCTATGAGGTGTAGATGCAAAAAGTGAAGAGCATGGGAATTAGCTGCAGCTGTCAGCAGAAAGGGTTGGCCTGTGGCAGTGCTGGGATAGGAGAGGGAATTGATTTATACAAGAGTGGGAGTAGCGTGGCTGAGGGAAGACAGGGGAGGAACTTCAGGCAAAGATGAACGAGTGACCCAAGGAGTTACGCTCAAGATCAAGTAGTCCTGATATTTATGTTAGAGGATGAATCAGGTTGCAGGGATATGATTTGGGCAACAGCATGAAAGGCAGAATAAGCCAGAGGAGATGGAGGAAGGAAGCACAGGGGGAAGAGCAAAGCAGAGTAACAAGTAGATGCTGCTGCTCATTAGAGGCCTGTCACTCCTGGGATGTGGCGCTTTCCTCTTTATCCCACCACAACCCAGAGTTCAGACAGGGCTTCCCAAGCCTCCTGCCACCCTCCTGGGCCCCCTGCAAACCTCCACCCCTTTGTCTTCCTGGTCAACAAGCTCTTCACCTCCACTAGTGCCGTAGAGCCTGGCTGTGCCCCTACATCTTCCAGCACGGTTGGCTGTGTCCCCTGACAGGCTGACTTGTCAGCCTGATCAGCACTGTAAATAGCTGCTGTTGTCTCTGCAGCTTTGCTCAGGCTGGAGACCAACTCTGCTTCCCAAACCTGGTCCCTACAGGTGGAGGCTAAAAAGACTGATGGGGCAGTTACCTGCCTGTCCTCCATCTCTACTAGCTCTTCAGATGCATCTGTCACTGTTGCTGCTGTTCTCTGATAGAGCTCTTTAATTCTTCTTTCCCCAAGGATTCATTGTATTTGCTGTGTGTGTCCTGGTGAGCTCCCTTCTGCTCATCTTTGTGGCTGGACCCCGTTACGGACAGAGCAACGTCCTGGTTTATGTTTTGGTCTGCTCCGCCATTGGCTCCCTTTCCGTGTCCTGTGTCAAAGGCCTGGGGATTGCTCTGAAAGAACTGTTTTCTGGGAAGCCAGTCCTGAAAGAACCACTGGGCTGGGTGCTCCTGGTGTGCCTGGTGATCTGCATCAGCGTCCAGATCAACTACCTGAACAAAGCTCTGGACATCTTCAACACATCTGTGGTCACACCCATTTACTACGTGCTGTTCACCACAGCAGTCATGATGTGCTCTGCCATCCTCTTCAAGGAGTGGCAACACATGGTGCTAGACAATATCATTGGCACCATCAGTGGCTTCCTCACCATCGTGTCTGGCATCTTCCTCCTGCATGCCTTCAGGGACATGCCCTTCACCCCCGACCTCCTGCCCCTCTTCCTGCAGCAAGGCAGGGCAGACCTGCACGCCTCGTGGAGGAGTGCAGACAGACATCAGTCATGTCAGCACCAGCCTCTTCTGCCCTCAGAGAACAAAGGCTCTCAGAGCGCAGAGGACGGAGAGGAGGAGGAGGAAGGTGAAAGCGTGTGAGGAGACCTCTGAACTGCTAACTTACTGCTCCTGCTGCTGAGCAGCTCCTCTGCAAGGCTGAACATGCTGCCTTAACTGCTGCTCTAGCCCGAGTTGGCAGCTGCAGTCTACCTGCTCCAGGCACAAGGTGGGTGACCTGCCACTGCCAGGAGGGTGGCAGGGACAGCGCGTCCTGTGGCTACAGACAGGAGCCCTGGGAACCACCCAATTCCTGGGATATGGTGCCTCTTCACTGTTCTACATGGAGAATGGATTTGCCCTTGTCAGGAGACAGGCTTCAGCCTGCACAAGAGGCCTGCAGCATTTTTTTTTAAATATACTTGGAAAACTAACAGTTATAAAATAACCTAACATGGTGCTAAGATTACACGGGGAGAAGATGGATGTCTGGCTTTAAATATGACATACCCAGAATAATTCAAATATTCCTCTGTTCAAGTACTTGTTTTGCTTACTCTGCTAGAATTTATTTACAGATTCACATCCAAGAACAGCATACAGCCAAAACTGGAAAACTTCAGTGGTGCTGCCACGTGCTGCTGTGGCCCTTAGGGAGGGACCAGCGTCTTGATGCAATGTCTGCTGTGCAGGTTGATGAAGCACTTGCTTACTGTAGTCTATTAAAAACCGATTTGTTCAGTTACTGAGTGGCTAGTGATACATTTGTACCGAGAGCTGGGCCAGCACTGAAAGGTGTGAAGGATTACAGGGGTAGGAAGAACTGTGCAGATGCTCGAGAGAAACTCAAGATAGGGACAGGAAAGGGAATCACTGTGGGAACAGGAGTGACCTAAGAGTCCTTAGCTATTGAGGTAAGTTTCTGTGTCCTCACTTACGTGGGTTTCTATCTGCATAGCTCTGTTTAACACATCCTGAATTTGTTCCCAGGAAGGCTGCTGGCTACAAGCCACCCACGTTGGGCACTCACGCATCCTGCCCAGCCACCCGTGGCAAATGGATGCGTGCAGAGCTGCTTTCCCAGGTAAAACAGCCCAAGTCACTCCAGGCTTCCCAGAGCCATGCTGTATGTAAACACTGATGAAATGCTGTGCTGCCTTTCCAGAGGACGGATCAGTAGTTTGCTGTTTTTCCAGTTAGAAGCTCCTCTCTGTGTCCTGGGGGCAGAAGTCCAGAAGACACAGCCATAGGCCTCCTTCCAGTGATCACAGGTAAATGTGCATGAGGTCATAAAGTAGCTGGTTACTTATTTCCTGCATTTAGTCTCTTTAAAGAATCTACTCCTTTAAAGGACAGCAGGACCTGTTAACCCTTTGGGGAAGATGAGGAAAGGCCACAGCCTCTCCTAGAAACATGATTCATGGGACCAAATGAATTGAGCAATAAATCAGCGTTCAGAGCAGACCTTCTAGCCAGAAGACAATTATGCTCTCTCCCGACTAATTTAGCAGTAAACAATCACTGGGAAGTAGGGAGAGTGACAAGACCACATTTTTAATTCTCAGTGGTCATCTACCTGAACAAAGGAGAATCTCATGTTAAAAATTGACCCAGTTAATATTTATTACTTTGACCAGGGGAAGGCAGGTAATGGAGTAAGTCAGAATTGACAAAGTTGTGCTGCAATTTGAAAATTTGTCACTTGGCCACATGAATGATTTACCTATGAAAGCCTGAAAGTATTTTCCCATGGTGACACTGCCTGGGATGATCACTGTGCCCAACAAGCTCTCGCTCAGGGTACCTGTAGGGGACTGCACAGCGACGGTGCCTGCAGGGCTTATGAGCATCTACCCAGGAGGGTCCGTCTCGTGCAGCACCGTGTAAGGCGGCGGTCGCAGGCTGGCCTCACCCAGAGCTGAGATTCACACCGGCGCTGGGCGCACCCCCTGACCTCAGTGTCACCACCCCTCTGTGCAGCTGAGCGGGCGCGTTCCAAACGCTCCCCGTGTAGCAGCAGTAGCCCCAGAGTCCCAGCACAAGGACGGCCGCTGGCCCGCGGGGCCAGGAGCAGCACATCACCCCGCAGAGGAACGACCGTGCCTCTGTCGTGGGCTCTCATCCATCTGCAACTTCCCCGAGACTGGCATTGAATTAAATCCTAAACCCCAGAGCTGGTCCTGGCTCATTCAGGCAGCAGAGCGACCAGGAGCCGGCGCAGCGGAGGGCCCGGCCTCGCGGGGGGCTGGCC